>NW_026252021.1:0-154353 GCF_025201335.1 Gilbertella persicaria
ACGTGTTTTTGAGCTTCTTTTTGTTGTTTGACCAAGGCTTCTGGAAGTGTGCGAAGATCTTTATATTCATCGTGTATCTTGCTTGTCAATTTCACACGTTGACTACAATAAAAAAAAAAAAAAGACGCGCGTATTAGCATAAAAAGGAAATCGCGTCTAATCTATATATTTAAAAAAAAAACCTTTCTTGTTCATCCATGGCTGCTTGACTATACGTGGTAGAGAACAACATTCTTGTCTTTTTTGCTGAATTAGTCACCATAGCCTCCATGGTGTCAATAGCTGTGTTCTCCATAACAACGTCCTCTTTAGGTGCTGATCGTTTGGCTGCAACCATGTTTTTTTTTTTTTTTGATTAGATATGAAACAAACAAAAAAATAAAATTCATCTTGAAATTTTTTATAGGACAAATATCTGTCTGCGTCATCAGTATATAATTTCAATCGCCACTTTAATATGTGTAACCTGTATTTCCTTCTGGAGCCAGAGTGCATTGGTGATTTTCTTCTTGGAAGTGATGAACGTGCAAAAAAAATAAACGAGTTTTTTTTTTATGTGTACGAAAAAAAGAGAAATGTAAAATTATTTATTAGAGTGTAATACATGAAAAAAGAAAGAGTTTAAAGAATGATACAACAAGAGTCTTTATCTGGACTACTTTGTTGTTGTTGCTTAGCTTTTCTATCTCTGATTTGTCTCATTAACATAGTGTAGACTTCTTCTACGTTTTGTCTAGTCTTTGCAGATGTTTCAACATAAGGGCAGTGCCATTCACTAGCCAAAGCATTGGCTTCTGTTGCAGGCACTTTACGTAAATGCGCTAAATCTACTTTGTTACCCACTAAAATAAAGGGGATCTATAGGTGAATAGTATATAAATGCCAAGAATATATATGTATATGTATATATATCACTTACAGTTTCATCGTCCAAAACTCTCAAAATTTGGTCACGGAATTCCTGAGTGTGTTCTAAGGATTCTTGTTCACAGACAGAGAATACGCAGAGAAACCCTTCGCCAGATCGATAATAATTATCACGAATCTATCTATTTTGAGTTTCTCCTAAATATTAAAAGAAACTTACTGCTGCATATTCTTCTTGACCAGCTGTATCTAGGATATCAATTTGGCATTCTTGACCATCTAAAACAACCTTCTTACGGTAAGCTATAGGAAACATCAGTATAGTTTCTCGAGATAATCAATTTTAAGCTTACAATCAGCTTTGGTTGGATCGTATTCTTCCACAAAATCACCATACATATATTGAAGAGTCAAGGCTGATTTACCAACACCACCAGAACCCACCATAATAATCTTATGAAGGGGAAGTGTTTGCTTTGCTTTTGACTTGGCCATCGTATAAAGTGAAAAAAAAAAAAAAAAAAAAAAAAAGGAAAATAGAAAGAAAAAGGAAAAAAAAAAAAGAAACTCATTTATTTAAGAAATTTTTTAATGCTCCGCAACTCCTTCAGTTATTTACATAATGTTGCATTGTTCTTCTTGACCCTTTTTTCTCTTTACAAGCAGCCTTTCCATCAACTTAGATTGTTCTGTTGGGCAATAGTCAGTCAGAGGAGTTGTTGGACTTAGTTTCTCCATTGTCATTGTGTGTTCTAAAAGTGCAGAATTCTCACAAAGTGCCAGTTGTTCTTGTTCTGTCAAACCAAGCGCACGAGAGTATTTTCTTATGCTTTCTGCTTGTGGATGATTTTCTAAAGATTTCCTGGCAAACTCAATAGGAATTTGAGCTCGATGATGATGATGACTTGTTGATTTATAACTACGATTATAGATTTTGGCAGAGAAGACCCACTATAGGATGGTTGGGAACACATTATATAAAATACAATTCACTTACATCATAAGAAGGTTGTTGATCCTTGACCTTGGGTGGACATGAAAAAGACATTTTTTTACATTCTTTATGACACACAAGGGAACACACTTGACAATGACATTAGTTTTTTAGCTCTTTTTTTTTTTTCTTTACCTTCACAAAACAAAGAGCTATTGCTCATGATTTCATTACATACTTTACACTCTATGGCTATCATCATACATGAGTATACAACCAATAGACTGGTATTGGCCTACCTTTCCCAAAGGAGGTTTGTATGAATTGATGATGATTGTTATCATCAAATGTAGTTGAATTCAATGAATAATATCTTGTTTGATGATTAGAACTCACAAGCGGCTTTTTTGTAGGCTCCATATCATGTTGTCCTTTGACTGCTATCTTTTTCTTTCGTTGGTTTTTGAGAATCCAAGGATGCTGTAACAGTTGTTTGCTTGAGGATCTCTTTTCAGGGTCTTTTTGAAAGCAACATAGTAAAAACTCATGCATGTCTTGAGAAATAGTATCTGGTAAGGGTGGATAGTCATCCTCAACAATACGAAACATGGCAGACATGGCTAACATGTCACTATAAGGTGGTTTACCAGTGACTAATTCAATGAGAGTACAACCCAAGGACCAAATGTCTGATTTGGTAGTTGCTCCTTTTAATTCAATCACTTCAGGTGCCACTAAATAGGAAATTGAGTGTGCTTTGTTTGTTTGTTTGTTTGTCTACTTACTCCAATTAGGTGTACCAGATATAGTATCTGCGTCCACTGCTTTTAATTTAAGGTTTAATGAGACACCAAAATCAGTCAACTTGACATCTCCTGTCTTTGTCGTCAAGATATTGGCAGCCTTCAAGTCACAATGAACGACTTGATTATCATGCAAGTAATCAAGACCTTTGAGTATCTTGGCACAAAAAGAAGCTACTAGTTTCTCTGGAAATGCTCCAAAAGCCTTTAGTGTAGATATAAGAGACCCATTCTCTGCATACTCAAGTACGATGTTGAGATATTGTTCAGTAGAAATAAACCCAATGTATTTTATCACATTGGCATGAGAGAGCGTCTTGAGGATATTGACTTCTTTCTATAGACACATGTAAGCCTCTATGTTTGTATGATACTAGTGTACCATAATTTCAGCATAAAGCGATTCATCTTCTAGCTTTATGCTTTTGACAGCAACAATTTCCCCTGAAGATAAATCAAGCGCTCTATAGACAGAACCAAATTGCCCTCTTCCTATACAGTTCCCCAATTGCTTTCTACCAGTTAGTATGATGGAGGATAGCATGCTTACATACATAGTGGGTGATAAACTTGCCATCCTCATCATCTCTTAAAGTGATTTTCTTCCCATCTGTATTTTTTACTTGTTTTGTTGGTTTAGAAGGCTCATCTTCTTCTACAAAAACACTTTGTTTGCGTCGAAGAGCGTCTTTTTCTGTTGAAATAGGTATGTGTGGTGTTAATGGTGTCTTTGGTACGATAGAAGAACATGTAGAAGATATAGTAGAAAGTATAGATGATGATGAAGAGGAGGATATAGAAGTAGACCTCTGAAGTTGACATGATTCTAATTCAATTGAACCAGAAAGAGCAGGCATAGAAGGTCGTCTTTTAGGTAGTGTATGAGGTTGTTTGGAAGATCGCATTGAGCCTGATCCCCTTAATCTCAGTGGTGATTTAGGTGGTCTTATGCTCGAGTCATGTTTTGCCTTGGACGTATTCAAGTAAAGCTGCTTTTTTGGTTTTGTCGGTTTTTCTGACACAGGTTCTCCTTCAAGTGATAGACCTTTAATAAAGTGGTTGCTTTAGTAGATATCTCCTTGTGTTTAAATAGAATAATATTCGAAATACAAGCTTACCTTGCACCTCCTTTTCTTTTGTCAAAGGAGTTTGCTGTGAATATTCTGCCAGTGTCAAGATAGTATGGATTACCTAATAGGAGTTATTTTTTTTTTTAAAAAACCCCATTTCCGACTTGATAACTTACAGCAGACATGTTTCTTGCACTATGCAGATCTTCTGGCTTAAACAGTGGAGCATGTTCAATACCAAGCTACATGTATTTTAGATATACTCCCTTTTCTTTACATCCCTAGATTTTTCTCTCTCTCTCTCTCTCTCTCTCTCTCTCTGTTTCTTTCTCCCCCTCCCCCTTTCTCCTTCTCCTTTTGCTAACTCACACAGACGACTTGATTGTTTCATACCTGTAAAACTCCTTGTAAGAATCGCGAAATGTTGTCCATCTATATATACGAACGCCTGTTTAGTGACAAGGAGAAGCATACATCTCTCTTACTTGAATAAACGAGGATTCTGTTTTTTGTGTCTTTATTTTGATGGTGTTTGGCCGAACATAGTTAACAAGACTAGATTAATACATAAATATCATTTCATAGAAATGCAACACTTTACTTGCATAAAATAACACCGTCTTTAAGATGTTGTTGTAACTCACCCAAAGGAACTGAAACATTTAAAGTGCGATGAATGAATTCAATGACAAGTTGCTCTTCGAGATTTGATTGTTCTTGTTTTATTCTGTTAAACAAGTGATTGCCACTTTTTGCTTTTGATAGTTGAGGTGCGTTATACATAATTTACAGGAAGAAATAAAGAACAAGAAAGCAATAAAACTAGTTCTATTTATACAGGCTTATTTTTTTAAAAAAATAAAAAAAAAGGAGAAGAGTTTGTGTTGAACGTAAATCTTTAAAAAGGACCATTTGCTTTCTCAACATGCAAATGCTTGATCTAACGTTGAGATTGAAAAGGAATTTCCTTATATGGACTAAAAGCTCGGTTGTGTCACCATCAACGTATGCACAGATTGTAGAGACAACGAATTCTGCAGCAAAGATTACAATACACCTTTAACAATGGCACCTTTCTACGCTGTCAAGTCGGATAATGTCCTCAAGAGGGTTGAAGGTAGATGGATGGATGAATATCTGGATGGATAGACTGACTTGTTTTTATTTTCTCTCGACAATAGAACTTCAATCTGTTGGACAAGATGAAGCTGCATTGCAAGCTCTTCATGAAGTAGTTCTCTCAAAGCGTTCTCGTAGTAACCCCATCACTGTGATGGAACCCATCATGCTCAAGTACGTTGAACTCTGTGTTGAGCTTAAGAAGGGCAAGATGGTCAAGGAAGGCCTTCACCAATACCGTAACATTGCTCAAAACACCAGCGTCAACTCCATTGAGGTATGTACATCTCAATGAAATCAATCCATACTTATAATATATCTATAGACTATTATCAACAAAATGCTCTCACTTGCTGAAGAAAAGGTAGCCGAAGCTCGTGCTAAGGCTGATAAGATTGCTGTCGATGTTGATGATTTAGAAGCTTCCGAAACACCTGAATCCATCATGCTCAGCACTGTTTCTGGTGACCAAAACAAGGACAGAACTGACCGTGCTGTTGTCACTCCTTGGCTCAAGTTTTTATGGGAAGCTTATCGCACTGTCTTAGATATCATGCGTAACAACTCTCGTTTGGAAACACTCTATCAAGCCGTCACCCTTAAAGCTTTCCAGTTCTGTTTGACTTATGATCGTAAGACTGAATTCCGTCGTCTTTGTGAAATTCTTCGTAATCACTTTATGAACGTTGCCAAATACTCTCACCAACCTCATTCTGTCAACTTGAACGACCCTGAAACCTTGCAACAATATTTAGAATCTCGTTTCGCTCAATTGAACGCTGCTGCTGAACTCGAGTTGTGGCAAGAAGCCTTTAAGTCTGTCGAAGATATCCACACCTTGTTGACCACTTCCAAGAGACCTCCTAAGCCTGTCATGATGGCTAACTACTATGAAAAGCTCACCAAGATCTTTATGGTCTCTGACGACTATCTCTTCCACTCTGCTGCTTGGAACAAATATGCCACAATCGAACGCAACATCAACAAGAACTTGACTGAAGCCGAACACTCTCGTATGGCCTCTATTGTCTTGTTGTCTGCTTTGGCTATTCCCATCATCACCACCACCAAGACTCGCCCTGGATATGTTGAAGCTGACGAATACCGTGTTCAAAAACTCAACCGTCTTTCTATACTTATGGGCTTGACTAGCCACCCTACTCGTACTGGCTTGTTGAAAGAAGCTCTTAACAAGAACATTCTCTCTCGCGTCCGCCCTGAAATTCGCGACCTTTACAACATCCTCGAAGTTCAATTCCACCCCTTGTCTATCTGCAAGAAGATCAATCCTATCATGTCCAAATTGTCTGAAGACAAAGACTTGGCTAGATACGTTCGTCCTCTTCATCAAGTCATCTTGACGCGTCTCTTGCAACAACTTTCTCAGGTTTACACCACTGTCAAGTTGGATTTCGTTTTGAACCTCGCTTCTTTCCCTGCTCCTTTCAACTATGATGCTGCCACCATTGAAAAGTTCATCATGAACGGTTGTAAGCGTGGTGAATTGAACATTCGTATTGACCATGCTTCTCAGAGCTTGATCTTTGAGACTGATCTGTTTGCTCCTCCTAAGGATACAGTGACTGAAGGTATTCAGTTGCAATCTTCTCCTGCTGATTTGATGCGTACACAGCTTTCTCGTCTTGGTGTCAGTTTGCATGCTGTTGTTCAAATGATTGATCCTTCCATCAAGGAAAACGCCGAGAAGGCTAAACAAGAAGTTGTCCAACGTGCTTTGGCTGGTGCTGAAGAAGAACATAAGCAAGCTCTTGCTCGTAAGGGTGTCATTGAACGCCGTAAGGAAGTCATTGAGACCGAAATTGCCCGTAAAGAAAAATTGATTGCTCAAGAAAAGGCTGCTATTGCTGCCAAGAAGGCTGAAGCTGAAAAGAAGCGTGTTGAAGAAGAAATGAAGCGTCGTGAGGAAGAACGTTTGAAGCGTATTCAAGAAGAAATTCAACGTGATCAAGCTAAGCGTATTGCTGAAGAAATCAGCAGTAAGACTGGTCTTCAATTGAAGCCTGAAGAAATTGAACAATCTGACGTGAAGACTTTGTTGGACCTTAAGGTCTCTCGTCTTCAAACTGAACAAAAGGAACTCAGTGAACGTCTTAAGCAAATCAGCAAGCGTATTGATCACACTGAACGTGCTTTCAGAAGAGAAGAAATTCCCCTTTTGGAGAAGGATTATGAACAACAACAAAAGACAGATAAGGCTTTCTATGAAGCTTCCAAGAAGGCTGAACTTGCTACTTCTAAGGCTAAGCATGAAGAAAACATGAAGCTCAAGTCTCGTTTCTCTCGTATCATTGGCGATTACAAGACCTTCAAGAGCAAGCTTGAAGCTGAACGTCAAGCTCATAACGATGCTTTGCGCGCTGCTGCTGAAGCCGCTATTGAAAAAGAAAAGCAAGAAAGAATTGCTTTGTGGCGTCAAGAGAAAGAAGAACAAGAAAAGATTCGTGAACAAGAAGAAGCCGAAAGATTGCGTCGCGAACAAGAAGAACGTGAAAAGGCTGAAGCTGCTGAACGTGAAAAGGCCGAAAGAGAAGCTCGCCTTGCTAAAGAAAAGGAAGAATTCGCTGAAAAGAAGAAGAAGTTGGATGAAATCGCTAGAAAGCAAGCCGAACGTGAAGCTGAAATTGAACGCAAGTTGGAAGCTAAGAAGGCTGCTGCCACTCGTAAGACTTACACACCTCCTCAAGTTCGTGCTGGTGCTCCTGCTGGTGCTCCTGCTGAAGGTGGCTGGCGTGCCCGTGAAGCTGCTCGTGCTGCTGAAGCTCCTTCTCAAGCTGACAGTGGTTCTTGGAGAACTGCTGGCAGTGCTGAAGGTGGCTGGCGTTCTCGTGAGGCCGCTCGTGAATCTGCTCGTGAATCTGCTCGTGAATCCACTCGTGACAGCGGTGCTTCTGACGGTGGATGGAAGACTGCTCGTGGTTCCGAAGGTGGATGGCGCTCTCGTGAAAGTGGCCGTGACAGCAATGATCGTCGTGATAACGATCGTCGTGATAATGATCGCCGCGACTTTGGTCGTACCCGCGGTAGTGGTAACAGAGGCTTCGGTTCTGGAAATGTGGAAAGAAAGTGGTAAATCACTTTTGTCTAAAAAAAGGGATTATAGAAACAAAATTCTATTTCTATTTTTTTGTTATCAATATATATAATTCATTGTCATCCTTACATAATAAAAGGTTTCTTTCATTCAATTTGCATGTATAAATAATTAAGTACTCATGTTTAATAAATTATAAAAGCATATATATATATATATATAAATATCATTGTGGCCGGCTGCAATAACATGGATATCATAAAGGGGAGTGACATATCATTAACATAGAAAAACATAGAAAAGAGATCATATTCATGAATAATAGGAGTGAGTCAGTTGAAGCTCGGTTGAGCTCTGATTAGACTCGGAAAGACGACGCATAATCTTGGTTGAGATTTAGTTTTAGACAGATAGAGAATGGACTTACCTGTTGACCTGCCCAATAAGCTTCATCTTGCTGAAGTGGTATATATCTTGTAAAGATTGGCTGGAATAATAAATTGCTTTCGGCAGGACAAGTCTGCTGTACAGCGGTTGAGGAAACAGCTTGAATCCAGTCATCCACATTGCGATGAAAGGTAAAATCATGATTATTACCAAAGAATCTCGTGGCTATCTTTTCGTGGTTGGCATGATCCATTGTGCTTTTGATTGGCAATAGGTCTTGCTCCGTCAATAGGAGGTCATGGCTCATTTTGGAGAGACTATGATTATAAGCCCATGGATCAGCAAGGTCTTCGTTGATAGTAAGAGGATCAGTTTTACCTGCCTTTGTATTATCACCTATGACTTGCCACAATTCATTCAAAGAATGCGTTTGGTGACCTATCAACGATGCCATGCTGCTTTGATCTACATACCACTCAGATGAATTCATATGAGTAGATGGTGATGGTGATGTGGTCATTTTGGTCGTATCTTCCTCTTCTTCTTCGCTGGTATACCATGGCTTTTCTTGTGCAGAGGGTTTATTCATGTGAATTTTTTCATTATTATGAAAAGAACTAAAAGAAGTTGAAAAAGAAGAAGGTGAGAACACAAAGGAAGAAGAGGAAGTAGAAGAAGAAGATTGAGATCGGCTGTGAGCCATAGTAGCAGCAGAAAGTATAATGGGTTGATGGGCTGTTTCAGGGTCATTTATTACTGTCGTTTTTTGTTGTTGCTGTTGCTGTTGCTGCTGTTGTTGTTGTTTTGCTTTTGCTCGTCTGTTTTGGAACCAGACTTGAACGCCGCGAGGAGACATGGATAGGTTCTCAGCCAGTTTTTGTCTCTGTTTTCCATTGGGTTTTGGATTTTCCACAAATGCTTTTTCTAGTGTCTTGAATTGAGTACGCGAAGTGCGTCTACGATGTTTGATTTCAAAAGGATTGTAAAAATTAGGGCTGAAATTGTTTGTATCTGATCTTTGATTGTCATCTGCATTATTTTTGTGACACTCTTTTTTTGACATCTTGTGAGACTATAAAGAAGGAAGAAGAAAATGAGAGAAAGAAAATGACAAAATATGAGATTTAGTAATTGTCAAAACATGTATGCTTTTTATAAGAATTACCGGTTGATTGAATTAGGAATGTGAAAGGGGTAAATCCAAAAAAAAAAAATAAAATAAAGCTGAAGAAGAGGGGGGGACTTGAAAGGAGTAGATTGCATTCTATTTGAGAAGCTCTATAATTTTGTTTTGGTCCAATAAACCGTGTGTGTGATCCAACAAATGATTTGACAACAAAAGTTATCTATTTATGGCTTATTTATTCCTGAGAATAATGAAATAAAGATTTTATCTTAATTTATAAGGAGATAACCATTCATTATACTTTTCAGTTATTATCTAGACAGCAAGTGAATTAATTTCGAAAAAATAACAAACTATGCACTATAGCAAGAATGTTTAAATCAGATTGGATAGCGATGGTATCAACCCATTGTCTTTTTTTTGGCAAACTATCGACGTGATGTTGAGGTAACCTTTGTTTCGGAACAACAAGGTGTAAATCAATCACGCAATTCAGACCAGTTTCATATTTGCATAATAAATAGGGTTTATAAAAGAATAAGCTCTTTTTATTTTAACTGTTTACTTATTTTTCGTAAATATGGCTGATAACATTGGATACAATACTCGTAGTCGCGCTGGTGCTGGTGTTGGTGACAATCAACAATTCGTAGACCAACAACCCGTACAAGATACTGGAAACTATCAAAGCCAAGGTTTTGGCGACAACCTTCAACAAGGTCAAACGTATGGCACTGACAATACCGCTGAAACTGGCTACTATGGCAGCAATGATAATACACATGGCATGGGCGACACTTCTTATGCTGGTAACACTGATACTTACAACAGCGGTAATGCTTATGGTGGTGCTGGAGCTACTACTGGCACTGTCACTGATCGTCTTGGTGGAAACAACACTGCTGGTACCACTGGCGGTAACACTGCTTATAGTAGTGATGCTTATGGAGGCAATGCCCCTACTACTGCTGGTCTGGATGAAGGTTACACAGGTAATCAAGCTACTGGTGGTAACATTGACCAACCCTATCACCAGGGTGACAATGCTCATCACAACCCTTCCTTGGCAGATAAGGTTGAAGGCATGCTCGAAAAATTGGCCGACAAGATCTCTTCTGGCCATGGTCATGGTACTAGTGGCAACCACTAAAAAAAAAAAGAATTGTGAATATTGTAATGTTTATGTAATGAATACTTAATAAAATTTCGTCATTTATTCTAAATGCATTGTTTCTTTCAAAAGTTTTCTAAACCCTTCAAAGACAGATGTAATACCCAAGTAAAAGAAACAAGTACATCATGAGATATTCATCCAATCAATTGTACCTCAAAAGTCTTTTTTATGTCAAATGCTAAACCATTTAAAGATTTTGAGAATGAGCATTTGAGTCTATGACAATCAATGGCTTTTATGCAATCTATTTAATTTTTTCTGCATGATATTCAAATGCTGTGCATTCAAATTCGGACTTGATAGTTGAATACGTGTCTCTATATTTCATATGGAAGAGCCACTGAAAGCACGGGTTGAAAAGAGTAGTTTTATGCTTGCTCTTTTTCGAGTCTATCGTCAATATCACGCAATAAAAATGAGTGTTTAATTAACTTAAGCAGAATCTTGACGAATAAACTATAAAAGAAATGATTCAAGAGAACGTTCTATTCAAGTTTCATTTTGTTGTAAAGGACATTTTTTTTATTTCGAGAAAATCAGTGTATAGGTCCTTCCCCTCCCCCTCAATTTTAGGGAGTACAAATTAACAATAATGAGTAATGCATTCTATAATGTGGATGGTTATAATGATATGTATATATATATATATATATATACGTGAGTGAATGTATGCTGTTGTTTATCGAAGCATCTTGCTGTCGACACCTTCCTTAACAATAGGCAAATCAGTAGCCTTTCTAGCATTGTTCTTTTCCTTCAAACTCACATTGCTATAGATATTGTTTAATTAGCCCTTCTTTTTTTCTTTCTTTTTGCTACTCTATATACTTACGTGTACCAAGCGCCACCAGCCAGGGTCAGAATGATACCAATGGAGTTTGTAAATGTAATAGTCAAATTGAAGATAATCACAGCCAAAACAATAGAAAGTACTTGCTTCACATTACCAGCAACAGTCATGGTCAATGCAGAAGTCTTCTTGTTAGCAGTAAAACTGACTACATTCAAAAAGAAAGCAAGAACACCGTTGATCAACAAGGCAACACAGACAGACACGGTTAATTTAGTTTGACAAAACTCCATGACTTGGTCCATTTCACCAGTGACGTAAGAGTAAATCATAGTTTGAACAAAAGCAAGAGGAGACATACGAAGCAAGAGATCTAATGGGTGTAACTTGAGACGTCCAACTTGAACACGGTTTGTCACGACTGTTTTAATAGCAGCCAAAAGAGTTCCAAGCACAGTTAAAATAAAACCCAATCGAGTATAATCGTAATCGCCAAAAGTAGCGAAACCAACACCCAATACCACCTAACATAGATATTACAACCAATTCCCCTAAATCTCTCTCTCTCCTTTCTTTCGACTTACAGGTAATAATGAAATATATGTCATTGTAGAATAAGTCTTGTTCAAAAACATGATAGAGAGCATGACAGTGAAGACAGGAGTCATGGCACGGACAACTTGGTGAAACTAGATAAATCAAATGTTAGCATTTTCAACTATACCCTTTTAAGAAGTCATTTAATTTTTTTTTAAAAAAATCTATATATATATATATTTACAGGCACAGTAACAAGGTTTCTATAAACAAAAAAAGTTTAGCAACCAAAGACAGGCTCTTTTCGATTTGACTTACAGTGATACGTTGCTGATAGCGATGTTGATAGTATAAAGGACTGAAAAGGCCAACATGACCATGTTTTCTTGTTCTCCAAGTGAAGCAGGTGTAAACAAATCAGCTTTCCAGAAGCAATAAGAACCAATGGCTCCACAGAGAGTATGTATGGCTGTAAGTGTCCAAGGGAAAGGGAAATCATATAAAGCCAGGATAATCTTATTATACAATGTGAGTGACAAGTTGAAGAAAAAGTAGAGTCCAAGCCAAATCATAGGTGTATCAAAAGCCTTGAGGCTTGCAAGAAAAGAGTCTGTCGCCATGTTTTAAGTGAAGAAAGAATAAATAAGAAGAAAAAGAGAGAAAAAGAAAGAGAAAAGAGCAATGTAGATTGTTAAATTAAGGAGAGATGGCACTTTTACCTTTTTTGGTGTGACGTATCATTTTTGCTATTGATTCTCATCTTGGCTTTGTTGCACAAGTGAATGTTGCTCCGAATTTTTTTTATTGACTTGTCAGACGTATGAAGCCTGTTGTTGTTTTGTTTTTACTCTTGAAAACTATCTCTTGAGACTCTGAGTTATTCATTTGAGATATCTGCAAGCAAAACATCAATATTATTAAGTCTGATCGAACTGTATATCAGATCTTTATAGCATATAGATGGGCCCAGATATTTACATCTTTACAGTAAAACAAAGCCTAAGAATAGGATTATCCGATCATACTTTAGAAAAAACCAAACTTTATTGTCTAAGCGAATCTACAAAATTCAAACAATCTTTTCTTTCTGTGTAAGCAAGCTATCTTGAAAAAAGAAATAGTATATGTTAGAATCAACCAGAAAACATTGTAATATGTCCAAAACCCTCATTGTTAGACAGAAATGGTCTCTAGAAGAACTAAAATGAATACCAGTCATTCAACTTTTGATTCAAGGCAAAAAGAACCTGAATTGATTTGCTCAACTGTCTGCTACACAATCAAACTTAACTAAAATATACACTCTTCAATTTGATATATATCGATTTGTCTCGAAAAAAAAAAAGAGAACAGGTCCGTCCAGAAGCAAATTTATTCGATCTTTCGTTTTCCTCTTCTACCGGATGGAGCATCTGCTTTTCTTCTCCTATTGACTTTCTCCTTTATGTATTTAACATCACTGAGCTCTTTTGTAGGATCTTGATATTCTTCCTCTTCTTCTTCAGACAAATCATCACCAATAGGCTTATCATCGTTCACAATAAGGCCGACAGCATCTTCCTTAGGTCCAGAAACTGACTTTCTAATTGGTACTCCGCTAATTTGGAATAAAATGGGATGTTTTCTAGCGTTGTACCTATATATTATATCAGAACTATATTTTTTATCTAGATTCACTTACGTTCGAGTAAGTGTTGTCTTGGTTTTAGTAGGCAATTGGGCCAAAGGTCCTTTTCCACTTGGAGCAAATGTCAAATCATTCAATGTATCCAAGCTTTCACGATCAAGGTAATACGTATCCATGATCTCCATTGCTTCGTCGTAGTTTTCCTGGTAATAAAAAAATTCAGTACGACATGTCACACAAGACTAATCGTTTTGCTTACCTGAGAAAGCTCACTAAAAATACGATCGTTCAATGTTGGAACATAGTTTTGTCGTATCTCGAATTTATCACCGGAGGCCTTAATGCGCATACGAGTTTGAACGTCACTCAGTTGTCTAGCATACTTGCCTGCCTTAGAGAACTGACCAAGCCAACTAAGAAATGCATGAGTTGATGGTAAGCATAATATGTTATTTTACCCAGGGAAACCATATTGACTACGAACACCACCTCGAATATAACTGGAGGGTCTTACACATGAAAAAATGGAATGAACAGGCATAAGAGACCAATGTTGAACAGTACTATAATGTTATGTCAATAACAAGTCTCTGCTTGCTTTTTTTTTCTTACCCATGAATCATTGTATCAACAAGATCGCCATCAGCAATAGCTTCAGCTGCTTGAGCAAACAAATCCATTTCATTACAAGCAATTTCATTAGGATTGCCCGTCTCAGATCTTGCTCTTTCAGGTGAACATTTCAAATAGTTTTCCTATGCAATAAACACAGTATGAGGTCAAGATATACTGACGTAATAATGTGTCTTACTTGAATCATAAGATGAGAAAGACTGTAGTCATGAAAGTAAACTTCATACTTCTCGGACAATGATTTGTTACGCCAGTTACCAGCAGATAAGAGTTCGCTAGGAATATCAAACAAACCAAGGATAGAATGCTTTTGGTTGTTCTTGCCTACTGTCTTTGCTTGATCATAACTCATGTCAGTCTCTTTTAGGCGATAAGTAGACAAGATATTGATTATTTGTCGAATATCGTTTTGTGTGGCAGCAACCAATTCATCAATAGCATTAGGTGAAATATTGAGTTTTTCTCTACAATATTTTTTTCTAATAAGCAAACCTTATCGCCATTGAGCACAAACTTACTTGTATGCAATAGAAAGGATTCTGGAACGAATTTGAGCAGCAGTAGATCTTCAATAATGTAAGTATGCATTTTCTTTTTCTCTCCTTCTAACCTTCTAAATTTGGCTTCATAACAAACCCTTAACAAAGGTGCCACCTTTTGTGATCGGGAATCATTACAGATACAAATCACAGGAATTTTGGTTGCTCGGATCAATTTGGCCAATTCAGCAGAACCACCTCGATCACCAGCAGACATGCCATCCACTTCATCCATAATCAAAACTACTTTTTTACCCTTGAGAAGACGATTTTCCTACAATTTCAGTTAGAATAAAAAACAAGATTTATGTTATTCTCTTGCCTGCTTTTCGTTTGACTGAAAGAATTCTGTCATTGTACGATTATCCATCATTTCAGAAATACTTTCTTCCAAAATCTTTTTACTACGAACATCACTTGCATTGAACTCAAGAGCTTCATACCCATTGATACGAGCAACAACATTGGCTGTGGTTGTTTTACCAATACCTGGAGGACCACTAAGTAAAAGAGCTCTGTAGCTTTGCATGCCTGTTCCATCAAAATTTGCAGCAGCATTTTCCTGCCAGTGAGCAAGCCATTGTGAGATTTGGTTAACCAATTCTTTGTTGCCAATGATTTCTTTAAGCTCAGTAGGTTTGTATTTCTCAGTCCATAAGATAGAAGATTGGTCATTATTCCTACGAAAATGATTAATGATTGATTGATCTAATCATATGACTCACGATGGTGAAGCAGGATTGGGTTTAGTTGTTTTCCCTTTTCCTTTAGCAGGACTAGGTTTAGCAGTGTCGACTTTTTCTTTAGCTGGTGAGGGAGTAGGAACAGATGCTTTCTTGGGAACTGAATTTTCAACAAGTTGATAAAATTCATCTTCATCAAGAATCTTGGTACCCAAAGACTTTGCTTTAGCTAATTTCGATTCGCCTGCATCCCTGCCTCTTAACAAATAAGTTGTTTTACCACTTACAGCACCAGTGACACGACTAGATGTAGCAGGATTAGAAAAAAAAAGTACAAAAGTAATAATTTACCCTCCATAACGCTTAATGATGTCTTGGGTTTGTTCTCTTGTCAAAGTTTCATATTGACCACTAATAACAAAAGCACATCCATCAAAACAATTAGGAGCACCCACTGGTTCAGGGCGAGTGCCTAAAGCTTTAGGTCCTTCAACACTCTTCATCATGGCAAAATAGTTCTTTTTAGCAGTCTTAGGCTTCTCCTCTTCTGGCTCATTCTCTTGCTTGATAGGTACATTATCAGTAGGTTTAGCAGTAGGAAGAACACGTCTGGATTTAGTCTTGGGCTCTTGAGCTGTACTTTCTGAAGGCGTCTTCTTCGTTGGAGGTGGAGGTGATGTTGCTTTTTTTGCCTTCTTTTGAAGACGCACAGGCTCTTCTTCTTCCTCTTCAAAATCGTCATCATCCTCTGCTTCATCGTTTTTATAGTCATCTTCTTCCTCATCATCCTCTTCGTTACCCTCAAAATCATCCTCGTCTTCCAATTTACGCTTAGTAGCTGACGTCTTTTTGCTTGCTACTGGCTTCTTAACGTCTTTAGCCTTTGTTTCTTTAGCTTTTGTTTCTTTAGCTTTTGTTTCCTTGGTTTTTGGCTCTTTGGCCTTTGGTTCTTTGGCCTTTGGTTCTTTGGCCTTTGGTTCTTTGGCCTTTGGTTCGTTAGTAGTTGCCGTCTTTGAATCAACATTCTTTGACTCATTAGTTGCCTTGGAAACTTTAGATTTCGATGCGGAAGGCTTGCTACTGAAAAAGTCTTTGGGATCCACAGTTCTATAATAATGAGGTGAACAACGATTGGCAATCTCATATTGATATATTACTTTTTTTCAGTTGAAGCAAAGTGCTTAGACTTCAGTTTCGGTTCTTGACTACAATGACTAGTTAGCGTATGCTACAGCTATGGATTGGATTTATTACAAGTCATCATCGTCGTCACTTTTTTCTATAAATCATTATTAGAATCGCGTTTACATGACTATAATTGCTTACCAGTTGGCTTTCTCTTTCGAGCAGCAGGCGTCTTTCCGGTATCTGCCTATAGAAAGGTATTAGAGAAAGGATTATTTCTTAAGCGAGTATGTAGTTGCTCTTTGCCTTTTTGAAATAGTCTTCTATACCCATATGGACAAAAGTGAATTGAGAAAAAAAATTGATAGCAAAGACACGACGCGTTTTGATGATACTCCGAAAAAAAAAAAGAAAGACTGCTACGCATATTCATGCAACTCATTTCGCGCGGTGATATTGCTCAAAAAGTTGAGAACAAGAGGCAAGTTCGTGTCTGTTAAGCTGTTTTGTATGAACAAAAAAAAACAAGCCAACACTGGTGTCAATCTACAGTCTTAATCCATGTTACATAAGCAATACAAATATTTTATCGAATTACTACATCTTCATAAAGAACAACATGTATCTTTTCACTTGATAAATGGTCTATTTTTATTCTTTACTACTTTATCATTTGGAAGATCAGTAGGAATCTAAACAGAATTGTCTTTGCTGAAAAATGGCAAGACATTTATTCACTCATACAGAATATCTTTTCATTAATAATAAGTTCCTGAGCCACAACACTGTAAACTGTATAGAATAGAGCATAGGTTGTTTACTTAACAAAAATGATATTTGATGTGACTACTATTTACATCAACCACAGCTTGGTATTGGTTAGCCATATTGTCGAACAATCCTATATTGGTTCATATCCCTTCTATTCTCTGCTCTTTTTTATAGTCTAATGTAAATATTGCCTATACTTGTGAATTGCTTAATTCCTAGAGTTTAATTTTTCTCAAAAAAAAAATGATAAGTTTGATGGCAAATCTGTTAAGTATCCTGCTGACGTGTTTAGATTGATTTCCTTTTAAGTGTAAAGGGGTGGCTATTTATGGGAAAATCTTTTTTGGAAACTTTTGTGTTTGAGCCGTTTTAAAGTAGCAAATTTTAATATCAAAAGCCTTGTTAGCTCAGTTGGTAGAGCGTGAGACTTTTAATCTCAATGTCAGGGGTTCGAGCCCCCTATGAGGCGTAATTTTTTTTTCGTTCCCGCGGGATTTCGTGAGACGTTTCCAATATGTTTTTGGTTTGAAATTGTTTTTTGGTATTTCGGGAGATTTCTTTTTTTTTATGCCAACGCTGTATATAACAGAGTGCAGAGCAAGAAGAGATTATGGGTAATAAACAATACATCATTAAGTAACAATTGATTTAAAGTAAGAGAAAACAAAAGATTAAATACAAATGACTTTCTTATATCTATATCCAAGAAGTCAAATAAAAAGTATTTAAGTCAATACTAACGGCCTAGCAAGTAACTCAAATGGTCAAGATAAAAATGATAAAAAGTGAGAATAATCTTGATCTTTGCTAGAAATGATTTGAGCGGTTTATAGACTCTGTCATGAACCCATTAGGATAAAGCAACTCGACTGATAGCAGGATATAAAATCGGGTTGCAAGGCTATGCACGGTAAAATGTCTTTAGCTTAGAGGCAATTATCTTGAACTAACTATGAATATTAAAGAGTAATAGTTGATGCTTTCACTGAAGAAATTCGTAAGAGAATGTTAATCATTTCCCGTTTACAGCGAAAGTAAAAAGACATGTTTATGATCAATTTTTTTTTTACTCTTCTAAAACAAGAAAAGATAAATCACTCAAGATAAATAGAGATGATTTCATACTGTAGATACATGGAATTATGCATCACAAACAGAAAACGTTTAAAGATAATGATTTATTCACTTTAAAAGGCTTAAGTACTACTTTTTTAAGTCAATAAAAACTGCCAAATTAATTTTTTTAGTTAGTATAAATATCTAGAAGTTATTCTGAATACTATAGAATACTTCTAGTGCTGTTTTAAGCAAGAAAAGCTGACATTGGCAAAATGGCCACAAATCCATTTTGACCAAAGGCCTTCATTCATGGCCTACATATTCAAAGTCCGATTAGATACTTCTTTTCGACTTTGTAGGTCGAAGACTAATGCTGCCATCACGTTTAAACACAGAAACTACTGAGAAAAGTGTACTTTCTATTACGGTATTATTTTAAAGAGATTTAACTAATAGAATCGATTTTGCTTCATTTCTCAAAAATTCTCCAAAGAAAATATATCAGTTTTTATATCATTCAAGTTAGAAAACAGATACATACAGCTTTTGTTAATACACTGTAGAAGAAAAAAGTCATCTAATCATAGTTTGCATGCAATCATTGATTTGAGACTTTCAGACAAAAAATTGAGGCTCTTCATTCAGGCAGGACAGTCACATTTTTTTTACCTCTTCTTTTGACCAAAGCCAATCCTTCACATTTTTTTTTCTTTTTAGCATATTTATACAGTAGACACATGGTATGTTGATCATGCCTTTGTACCAACTATGGCTAAACTGTATGTTGAACTATAGATCCGCAGAAACACCCGTCTTCGTAGAGAATATCTTTACAAAAAATCCCTTGAATCCAAGGAACGTACCATCTATGAACGTAAACAAAAGATCAAGGAAGCTCTTGAACGTAAGTCACTTTTTCCTGGTTACTATCTCGACTTACTCATGAACTAGAGGGTAAGCAAATTCCCACTGAATTGAGAAACATGGACAAGGCATCCAAAGAAGATCTCGGTTATGATCAAGCTCAAGAAGGTAAATTTATCCATGATCAGCATTTTACTTATTGTCTTGATTAGCTCCTGCCACCCATGAAGATGATGAATATGCTCGTGCAGGTGTTTATGATCCCAAGATCCTGATCACTACTTCCCGTGATCCTAGTAGTCGTTTACAACAATTTTCTAAAGAAATGCGTCTTGTGTTTCCCAACAGTCAACGTATCAATCGTGGTGGTCATGTGATGAAGGAAATTGTAGAGGCTTGTAGAGCAAATGAAGTAACAGATCTGATCGTCTTGCATGAACACCGTGGTCAACCAGGTAAGAAGAAATTCACACCAAGAAATCATACCTAAATCCTTTTTCTCTTAGATGGTATGATCGTCAGTCATTTTCCTTATGGTCCTACATGTTATTTCTCTCTGCATAACGTTGTGCTTCGTCATGACATTAAAGACCAAGGCACTGTATCTGAAGCATTTCCTCATTTAATATTCGAAAACTTTAATTCTAAACTGGGTGCAAGAGTAAAGTGTAGTCTATTAAGAAAGTGTACTGATATCCATTAGATTACCAATATTTTGAAATATTTGTTTCCTGTCCCTAAAGATGACACAAAGCGTGTGATGACTTTCTGTAATGACAATGACTATATCTCATTTAGGTAAACTAAACTAGATGATCATGTTGGATTATTATTTCTAACAGACTATAGACATCATGTTTATGTGAAAGCAGCAAATCAAGTTGAACTAGCAGAAGTTGGACCTCGTTTTGAGATGCGACGTAAGTGTTTATAAGATGATATCAATGAAATAACATGTCAATAGCCTACGAAATTAGACTGGGTACAGTTGATCTAACAGATGCTGATGTTGAATGGCATTTGGCCTCTTACACAAGAACAGCTTCTAGAAGAATGGATTTATAGACTCCTTAAATTTACCATTTTAAGCGAACAAAAGATGCTTGATTTGTATATATATATAATAAATAAATAAAAAAAAAAAAAATTCACTCATATGAAGATTCAAGGTTATTTATTCATTGTGACTGGAGGGTGAGAGAAAGGTTTTATGTATCTTATTGAACTTGTTATAGTGCAAGTGGGTTAGGTGAACATGTTGTTCGTTCTATTGTAGAACAAGGTGGGTTTGTGTCTGTAAGTGTCTATATCTAAAATATACGTTTAATGGACAACTATGGTTAGATATTGGATATCAATATGGATCGAGGCAAGACTATAGCTACTGAACTAGGGTCTCAAAAGTGTTTCTTTCCTGGTATGACAGATGTAACAAATGAAGTAAAGTAGAAAACACACAAACCCCTTTCGTTGACACACTTGACATAGGCACATGTAGACCGTGCTCTTGCTGATACCCTACAGCATTTTAATCAAGTCGTATTGGCTGGTGCTATTCTCTGTAGTGGTGTTGTCTATCCACCTAAATCCATAGAAGGCTATGGACCTGATCATGCATTAACGAGTTACTCCCAATTTGAACATATCATCAAAATCAATCTGCTGGGTACCTATTGTGTAGCACAGAAAGTAGCCAATATACTACTGAATAATACGCCTATGAATCAAGATGGTGAAAGGGGCATGATCATCACTGTATCTTCTATTCTTGGTCTAGATGGTACGACTGTAGGCTATGGTACTTCAAAGGGTAAGATACAAGCCTATCATCTAAAATGTATTCACTATTAGGGTAGCTGGTGTGGCTGGATTGACATTACCCATGGCTAGAGAATTATCCAAGTTTGGTATTCGTGTGATGAGTATTGCACCAGGTCCATTTGGTGAGTTCAAAATAATAATAATAATAAAGACTTATCCATGGTGTAGATACACCTATTCTGGGTCGATCCTCTGTTCATGATGTGGTGGCTCCATTTTCTTTATTTCCTCATCGATATGGTGTACCTCAAGAATTCACTGACTTAGTCATGCAAATCATTCATAATCCTATGCTGAATGGTACTGTGATTCGATTGGACGGTGCTTTGAGAAGTTAATCTCACATGCTATCGGACTTGATAAGATGACTAATAAAATATCCACACAACTCCTTTTTCTTTTCTTTTCTTTGTTTCTTTTTTTATACAATGTCTTTTATGAGTGGTGCAGACTGTGGGCCTGTCAATCCTATGTCAGGATTATTAAAGCAATTAGGTCAAGATAGATCACTTCAACAAGTAAGACTGTATGCAGACAATAGGATGCTGAATTACACTCTAGGATCGTTTTGGACCAGAACAACAAGGCGAAAGTTCGAAGGTAGGATAAAGTACACTATAGAATATTTACAGTTCATCAGGCTGGATTTAGAACAAGACAGACTATGAAAGCGCCTATGCAAGGATCACAGGTAAGTATTGATTTGCATCCACCCATAGTAACCCAGTCACAAGATGGCAGATGAGTTCTTTCGTGATGAAATGAACATGGACAGACCAGCAACCAACGTATTTCAGTTCAATGGTCTTCATCATGAATTAGATAGAATTCAACCTGATTGGACTCAGGATTTCATGCAACATCAGCAACCCGCACATCATTCCATGAATGAGTTTGAAAAGATCTATCAGCAGCATCAACGACCAGGTATACAAATAAACTAGAAACGATAGACTGATATCCAGCATAGCAGGTCCAGTGGATTGGCATAAGGATTTTGAGGCATTCGAAGGAAACCAAGTACTTCATGCACAAGAACGAGAAGCGTTTGAAAAAGCATTTGATCAAGCAAGACAAGGAACACCTCAAGCAGTGAATTGGGAACAAGAATTTACAGCACAAGAATCATCCTGGGCAACTGAATTTGAAGCCCAAGAGGAAAAGACAGTGATGGCCAGTACAGACAATGAAGCATTAGCCAAGACAGCAGGCATGTTGTTGGATTCTGTGGATATAGAAAACAACCCTAAATTTAAACAATCTCAATTCATGCATTTGATGCGTCAATTACGAGACAGCGAAGTGGCTATTCAAGGCGATAGAATGGTCGAGACAAAATCAGGCCATGATTGGGCTTCTGATTTCCAGAAAGACAAAGAAGGCGACTGGACCACTGAATTCACACAACATGCTGGCAGTAAAGGTAATATGTGGTCAACCGAGTTTGCTACCAAACTAGAAAGAGGCTGGACAGACGAATTCCATCAACAACATAAACAACATCAACAGCCGGGTGAATGGTCGGCTGAATTCAACAAGTATCCCGCAGATATGCAGACGTTGTTTACAAAAGCAGCCGATAAAGAAGACTGGGTAGAACAGTACAATAAGAACATTGCCCATCTCAAAAATGCTCAAGACCATGCTTGGGATGCCATGCAGAAGGATTGGGAACAATTTCGACCTGAACAAGGTATGGGTTATCGTGCCACGAATCCTGAATACAACACGTACCATTTCTCAACGCAGAATCCCTACCTGTTACAACCCGAATTGATTGATCAGGGTATACACAGCGATCATTTAGCAGATGCTATCTTGGCTTTAGAGGCCAAGACACAGTTACAAACATCCGATGCCAATGCTTGGAAGACACTGGGTCTGCGTCAACAAGAAAACGAGCGTGATGGTGCTGCCATTGCTGCACTCAGACAAGCACTGACCATGAACCCAGGCTTATTGGACGGCTGGCTTGCCTTGGCTGTCAGTTATACAAACGAAAATTGCCGGGCAGATGCTTATGATGCATTAGAGCAATGGATAGCCAATCATGATCGATACAGACACCTTGCAACAGGCAAAGACAAGATGGGACCTGAAGGCCGTCATGGCTATATTACCAACATGTTTCTTGAAGCAGCCCGTAGTTCTCCTGGTGAAGAAATGGATGCTGATGTACAAGTGGGTCTGGGTGTTTTGTTCAATGTATCTGAAGAGTATGACAAGGCAATTGATTGCTTTAAAGCAGCATTGACCAGTAAACCTCAAGACTATTTACTATGGAATAAGTTGGGTGCTACTTTGGCTAATTCTCGTAATGCAGCAGGTGCCATTGATGCTTATTTTACTGCTTTAGAAATCAGCCCTACCTACGTCCGTGCACGATACAATCTGGCCATTAGCTGTATTAACCTAGGACAACAACGTGAAGCAGCAGAACATTTACTGACTGCCTTGGCTCTTCAGAAATCAAATGATGGTAGTAATGGAGCAGGTGGCTCTGTGATGATTGATGAACACGGCCAACATATACCTGTTCCTGGTGGTATGAGTGATAATATTTGGTCCAGTCTGCGTATGTTAATGTCAAGGTAAGTGTTTTTTTTTCTTAAAGAAAAAAGACTTTTTATTGATATTATATGTTACAGTATGCATAGAGAAGATTTAGCAAGAGAATGTGATCAGCATAACTTGAATGCCTTTCGATCTGAGTTTGAATTCTAAGCGACATCGACCTTTATGGTGTGTGTTCCCAAAGCATGACATTCAATAAATAATTTGCTCAGGATCATGACTATTAAAGATATTATAGATCTTCTTTGACATCACTCTATTGATATTGCGATCCCTTATATGTAATGCGCTTCTTTCAACCTATACAAAAAAGTGTTATTGACATTCAAATAGCATGGATGTGCTTTACTTCAAGATCAGCCAGTAATAGTTCAGCATCTTCTGTTGTTCTGTCATAGGCTTTGTTTAATGCTTGTAGGGTAGGATAAGCACGCATAATACTGGATGCAATAGCAGGCGTACATAGCTGTACTTCTTGCAACATGGTATAGAATATATCTTGAGGATCATGGCTTGATTTACTGATCTTGTAAGTCGTATTGAGGTTTTTAGACTTGTATCTCTTTAGAGCTAAATCTGTTGTCAGACTCTCTATCCAACTTGCAGTGTCTTGTTCATCTTTTGTAGTGACCAACATAACATGCCGTATCCATTGAAGATAATTCAGGCTCTCTTCTATTTCTTCTCGACCAGGTCCTTCTTCAATTGCTTGGTTTAGGCTGTTGTGTTTCTTTCTCTTTTGTGTGGGTTCTGTATTTAGCACTTGAGAAGCAAATTGCCTTCGTTTGATCAACATCTTCTTCTTGTAGTAATGGTCTAATCCTTCAATCAAAAGCATGATCTGATAGTCTCTATCTCGTTCTAAACGGTCTATCCATGCATCTAATGTGTTTGACTGGACATGGTTAATCAATGTCAGTGTATCCAAATAGACCAAAATAACAGGTTCCTTGACTATTTTAGACGAGACTAAAGGAACAAATGTCTGACTATCACTATCCCATTCAGACCGACATTGACGACGCCATCCAATCGTATAGTTCGGTAACAATTCATGGTCTGTCAAGTCTTGAATTGTGGCTTCTTTTGCAGATAAGACGCGTTCAACTAACTGACCTGCTTTAGAAGCCAAGAAATCAGGATGGATATCGACCAACATTTCCTGCAAGACTTTAGTACGATCATTGCGTACTCTGTTCTCTTTTTCAAACAGGGCAGTACGCTCCTTTTCCAGCTGTTTCTTTTCTTTCAGTCTTTGTTTCTCTAGTGCTGTGGTTTTCTTCTTTTCTTGAGCTGCTTCAAGTCGTTGTCGTTTTCTTTCTTCGGTCACTCGTTTCTTTATTTCTTTAGGTGTCAAGTTCTCTTGTGAGTCCAGTAAGGCAGTTGGTGTGGTTGCTTTTCTTTTTCCCTTTCGATCGACGATGACGAGATCATCATCTTCAATCTGAACCACAGGTGTAGGTCTCTTTTGAGTCAATAACTCATCAAAAAATCTGTCGTGGACAATAAAGGTAAATCGTCATCGTCTGAGTCTTGTTGTCCAAGTGTGAGATCATCCTGTGGTAAAGAATTCAAATCAACGGCATTCATCGATGTCTTGCCCTTGGTAGGCAAACTATCCAAGTCAAGATCATGATCCAAGTCATTGTTGGTTGAATCGTCCATATCAAACAAAGGATCCAGATCGGTATCAAACGATGCTTTACGTTGATGCACAGGTGAATCCAGACCTAATGACGAATCCAACTCAATAAAGGATGTTTTTGTTTGTTGAACGGGTGAATCAAATTCATCAGGCCATGCTTTAGGTTGACGCACACTTAAGGAAGAAGCTTGCTTGTCTGAGTAAGAAGAAAGGATTTCGATATCTGCTTGGTTGTCAAGACCATCGACATCATTCCATGTTTTCTTTGTGGATAAAGAAGGTAGATCATCAAGCTGTTCAGTCCATGGACTGGATATCGCTTTCCTACATTAACCATAAGCACACAAGACAAACAATAACAATAAGTTACCTGGGAGATTCCGTAGGCAAGTCATCGTCATCGGAATCAAGGATGATCATGGTCTTATCGCGCGTAGTGCCTTGAAGAAACTAGAAAAAGTCATGAGCATCGTTGTTTATTCTGTTAAGTACTTTACTTGACCATCCAATATGCGATTGATGGTTGTTTCTATACTATTTGTATATTTCAAATCAACCAAGACATCCTGTCTATTTTTTGAACTATCGATTTGAAGAACTTGATCAACCCATGCTTCTAAATCAGACATGATAAAAAAAAATAAAGAAAACTAAAAAAAAAAAAGACGTGTCTATATATATATAAAGAGAGTTTTTTATTATTATTTAAACAATGTCTTTAACAATACCATCTTGGTAATCCCAATGAAGTTGACCAACATCATGATTGCCATGGTATGTCCAACCTTCTTCAGTAACATGATACAAATTAACTGAACCACCAGACATGGCATCACGATGTGTAGCATGGTAAATGGATCTTCTACCGAGTTCAAGAGCATCCTTGACAGACAAATCAAAATCATAACCAGTATCAAGAACACCATAAGCAAATGTTGAACCAGAACCGACAGAGAAAATATCACCCTTTAATCTTGTACCATCTGAATCAACATAAAAGAGATTTGGACCCTGTCATCAAGGATAAGTCTCTACTGTGTCTGTATTTGATGTACTTACTGATTTATCCCAACCTGTGACCATAGTACCCTAAAGTGTTAAACATCAGTATGACTGTTGCTTTATCACTTTGACTTACCATAGATAATCCCATGCCCTTGTAGGAATAGACCATATTAGCTAATAACTTGGATGCAGCAGCCACTGAAATACGTTCCTTATTCCTCAATTCATGTAGACGACAACGTCTTCCCAATTCACGTTCCCAGTAAGAACAATCAGCTGCACCACCAGCCATTGTACCCAATAAATAAGGATTGATTTCAATTACTTTCTTTACTGTCTGAGAACCTAGTGTCTAAAGTGAGTCATTCTATCGTTGTGGAGATGCATTCGTACCAATATAGTTGCCCATGGTGGCTCTTGAATCAACAGCGACAACAACACCTCCTTGGAATTGAAAAGCAAGTGTAGTAGTACCATGTTGAATCTTGATTTTGTATTCAGGTGAGGATTCATCAGTGACACTTTTTAAGAAATCGACAGGCTAAGCATAGAGCATGTGAATATACCAAAGAAAACAAATGACTTACGTTATGGATAGCAGGAATATCAAAAGCAGGGAAAGCCAAGTCTTGAGCAGCATCCCATTGACCACAGAGTTGACCAAAGCTTTCTTCTTTAGGCAACGTCAAAGGCGAAGAGGAGTATCTTGAAACGAATCTGTTCATTAGGTTATATCAAAGATAAAAAAAAAAAGGTGTGTCTTGTTCTGCTTAGACACGCGTCTCTCTCTGTCTCTCACTTGCGGATATTGAATATTTTGACGTCACGGATTGGCTATCCTGATGAGCAAGCCAAACAAAATAAAGAGCTTGCCGCGCGTCCTTTTTTTTTTTATTATTATTATTATTTCTTATGTCAAGTATGGATTACGCACTCAACTCAATGGAAACTACTTCAGCACCTATGCAACATAGATTCGAGCCTTATGATGACAATGGAGGGTAAAAGAAATAACTATATACCAAACAGATAGTAACCTCATCTATAGTACTTCCTTGGCTATTGCAGGAAAGGATTTTTGTTTGATTGCTTCTGACACCAGACAAAGTACTGGTTACAGCATCAATTCAAGATATGCACCCAAAGCCTATAAATTAACAGAAACAGCAGCTATTGCTATGAATGGATTTCATGCTGATGGTTTAACTTTGAAGAAAGTACTTGATCAAAGACTCAAGGTAAGCCACTGTTATGGATGCATGATGATATTCAATATAGAACAAGTGGTATAAATTCAATCATGAAAAAGACATGTCTGTCACTGCCTTAGCACAAATGCTTTCCATCACATTGTATCAAAGACGATTTTTCCCTTATTATAGTTTTTGTGTTTTAGGTGGTGTTGATGAAGAGGGTCGTGGTGCTGTTTATGCTTATGATGCTATTGGATCATTTGAACGTGAAAAGTGTCGTGCGAATGGCTCAGCATCTGCATTGATTCAACCCTTCTTGGATAATCAAGTAAGCTTTTTATTACAGTCATCAAGTAAAATCTTATCGTATTATGATAGGTCAGTAAAAAGAATATGGAAAATGTTGCATTTGAAGACATGGAATTGGATGAAGCACTTCGAATTGTAAAGGATGCATTTACTTCTGCTACAGAACGCGATATTTATACAGGTGATAACCTTGAGATTTTCATTATTCGTAAAGATCAACCTGTTGAAGTTCAACTTGTACCTTTAAAGAAAGATTAAATAAAGTCACAAGTTCATTTTTTATATATATATCTCTCTCTCTTTTTTTTCTCTTTTGTTATCATGTCATCTCCACCACTCGATAATGAAACAGAACAAAGAAAGAATAGACACAATTTAACACCACAACAAAAGCAACAAGAACAACTCAATCGGTTATTTGAAAAGATCGATACACCTGTCGCGATTCCAGAAAGAACACAAGGACGACCTTTTATTGCTCCACCCAAAGATTTTGTGCGCAATGTAGCAGGTAAAACCAGAATAATACAAAATATAGACTCACAGCATCATAGGTTCTAGTGCTGGTGCTGGTAGTGGTGATTTTCATGTCTATCGAGCTCAAAGAAGAAGAGAATATGCTCGACTAAAAAGCATGGAAGAAGAAGAAAGAAAGGCAAGTATATCATAAAAGTATGTATATGCTTAGTGTTGAATAGGAAAAAGAAAAAGAAGCCTATACTGAAAAACTAAGACGTTTACGTGAAGAAGACGAAGAGCGTACAGCAAAGAAAAGAGCAAAACGTCAAAAACGAAATAAGAACAAAAAGGAAGTAAAAAAGAAGACAAACCAGAAGAAGAAGGCAAGAAAGTAGAAGCAAAAAAAGAAGACAAGCAGGAAGAATAAAATAGAGAACATTTATACACATACAGAATATCTTTTCATGATTTTCGAAACCAAAAATAAAAATTACATGCTTTCGATCCATGAATAATACGTTCCCCAAAGCATAATACCGTAAACTGTGTAGAATAAAAGCATAGGTTTACTTGACAAAAATGATATTTGATGTAGCTGCTATTTACATCAATCACAGCTTGGTATTGGTTAGCCATATTGTCGAGCAATCATATACTGTTACTATTTAATTTTTTTTTATTTCCAATAAAGTGTAAGAAGGCATATAAAATAGTCCATAAAGGTGCCATATAGATATATAAATATAAGAAAGAGAGAAAAGAAAAGAAAAGAACGAGTGTAGGTTGGGTATAAGAGAATAAAAAAAAGGGGGAGGAGAGGGAGGAAGAAGGGAGGATTACTTTATATGCGAATACATTTTTTGGGTGATATGTTTTTTTTATACATGGGCCATTATGAGTCTGATTTATCGAGTTTATCCATCCAATCTTCAGGTATGACAGGAAACAATGAACTTGGTTCTTTACCATTGATCAATGTCTGATGTGATAATTGAGCTGTTGTAGGCACAAAGAAAGGTAACATAAACCGAGAATCTTTGGTTTCATTCACTTCTTCTTTACTGTATATCTTTTCTTCTTCATGCTCATCATACTCCTCTTCTTCCTGAGTTGAATTAGAAAATCGTTTGTGTTTTGAAGATTCTTGTCGCATAAATTCAATAGAAGAAGGACGTGTGGGTGTAGCAGGTAACCCACTATTAAAGATAGAACCCATAAATGTGCTCATGGTAGGACTGTCCAAGCCAGACATAGATCTTCTCATAGGCGGTATACTCTTTCTTCTTTCAAATGATCTTGACTGTCTTGCTTGTTTGATACGCAGTGTTTCTTCCACACATAATTGTACATGACGTTCTACTTCTTCAGGCAGACGAGTCTCTTGTGTCTCATATCGATAGTTCATGACACAACGTCGAATTTGAAGTGGGTTAATGGCGTTAAACATCTTGACAGTCGATTGAAAGCTAGAGACAGTGTCTAATTGAGACATACACTGCAATAGTTGTGTAAGTTGAATAGAAGGCTGCAGATAAGTAATCAGACTATTAGGTAAATGATGTTGGTGAATCCATTCTTCAAGCACACTCAAGTTCATACGAATTTGAATGGCCTTTGATCGACAGAGATATTTTTTCTTGCTCAAGATATGGTTAAAGAGTTCACAGGACAAAAAGTGAAAGAATTGAGCCAAGGCTTGAATAATAATGGTTGAATGGACTTCATAAGATTGAAAGACATAATAAGTGGAAGAAAACAACTGAGTGATTGTCTTGGGAGACAAGACACGAAGAGGAACATCCACTGTGTTTGAATTACTACGCTGCATATCTTCAGAACGTCGACTGCTTGTACTTCTACGGAAGAAACGTTGCCAATCATCTGCAAAGTTAACTTCGTCCATAATACCAAGAATAGGATCATGTTCAAGCATAGCTGGTTCCAAGATTTGAGTGATGCGTTTGCCAATGTCTGTCACAATATGATTGTAGGTTTCTGAGGCAAGTTCAGAGAGTTCAAGTTGATACTTGGCAGTGGCTACAACCAATTCAGCGTCCTTTTTGAGATAATACAAGAGACGAGTCATATTGGTCATCCAATAGGATAAGGTGTGTACATTTTGAGTGTTATTCTAGTCATCGTATAAGTGTTCGTATTCATTAGACATAGTTTCTTACCTTGATATTCGCACTGATGCGTTCCAAGGCACCTTCCATAACTTCTTCAGCCAATTCAGCACTGGAGAAATAATGAGCAAATCGAGCACTAAGAAAAACAACATTGGCAGGCAAGAAAATCTCTTGAACATTACGAACAGGCAATGTCAGCTTGGTAATGACTGTATCAAGAATGTAAGGTAAATCATCTGCAGCAAAGACAAACATTTGATCAGGCATGCATCGTTCCCAATTGAATTCAATATCCTTATCATTGTCATTGTCATCGTCGTCGTCTTGATCTTCATGTTCGTCTTCTGTATTATCATCATCATCTAGTTGATTGTAAGTCTGCATTAAGAATTCTTCAATTAGTTTAGGACGTGTTTGTTGATCTTGAGTCATAAAGTGTTCATAGTTTTCTTCAGTAGAATATTGATAGTAACGATCGCCATCACCTGCATTAGAAGAGGTAGAAGAAGAAGTACTGCCTAAAATACTGGAAGTCAAAGAAGAAATGCTATCGCGAGGATTAGTGTTGGACACAAGAATATCTGCCATTTGTTTAGCATCGTTCTTGACGAAATCAAAGACAGTACGTCCCTTGGCTGATTTTGTTTGTGCTGAAGCTCCATTTTCCAATAATAATTTAACAATCTTTTCATGATTGTTTGTTGTGGCCCACATCAATGCAGTCCAACCACCTATGATATAGCGTGTCAGTCATTCAATAGGAGATAAAATGGATCACTTACGTGCATCTTGACCATCGATTTTGGCTCCTGCGGAAATCAATGCTTGTGCAATTTCGTATTTACCAAAACATGCAGCATAAATTAAGGCTGTGGTACCATCTTCATCTTTAGCATCCAAATCCACCAAAGGATGATGTAAAAAACAAGCGAGTTTTTCAACATCACCACTGGACACTGCTTTCATCAACAGTTTATTCAGTTTGATCTTTTTTTGGTCTGTTGAAAGTGCATGATTGTTCATAATCGAGCTTTCGTCTTCCTGTTCAAAGTCATGTATGGAGTCTGCTGTGCTATTGGCTGAAGACAAAGTGTCGTTGTCTGTAGGTAAGCTGATACGATTGCCTAGGATTTCGGATAGTTGTTTATAGCTTTCGGCAATACGTTGTGACATTTCATTATAAGACATGTTTTCATATTGTTTTCGAAGTGCTTCTTGGTCAACCACATCAGGTTGTTGCGTAGTTATTTCAGTGTTATCGTTGGTCATTAAAGTCATAAAGAAAATTTGTCTTTTTCTGGTAAAGAAAAAACAAAAAAAGAAAAAGAAAAAGAGGGAGAAAAAAAAAGAAAGCGGCTCGTGGGCGTTGATTAAATTTGAATACGGAATTTCAATCCTTGCCATAGCGTATGTGCAACTCTAGATCTATATACAAAAAAGAATAGATAAACAAACACATGTCATTTTTACTTTTTTATTGAAAGTAGAAGGGAACTCCTTTGGTTGTCTTTCTAGCGACGCGGTTGCGATGGTAACTTTGATCTCCTTGACAACGGTACCTGAATTTATCATTTCTTTGTCTAAAGAATTTACATAGGATTTCTTTTACAAATGAGCAGAATGATATCTATTATAGACAGGATAAATCACTTTTTACTGTACTAACATGATTCTGTTTTGTCTTAATTTATTTTTTTTTCTTTTACAAGCCCAGTAAAACCATGAATATGTATATATCAAAGAAAAATAAACACAGGCAGGTTACACCAGCCTCTCCTTATGTATACAAGCATTTCAAATAGACAGCTTTTTCTTTCTTTCCTTCTCTTTTTCTTTTTTTCTTCTTTACCCCTGATACATGACAACCGTGATAGATTTTTGCACTCCGGCCGTACCTGGAGAAGTTCATAAATACTATGGTTATGCACACAATAAGTTTATCAAGTTACCTCATATCCCGCCTCCTTCTCAGGCACCCAAAAAGACAGCCAGCAAATCCAAAGAACACAAGACACTTCGATCCGTAGCACTCTCTGGCAACTTGGCTCTCTTGAGACAGTTTTTGCAAATGGTGCCTGACCAACTCAAAGCTGTCAACGATCCTCATCCCGCTACCGGATTAACTTGCTTGCACTTTGCTGCTTCTAGAGGGCATTTGAAAATTATTGAATGCCTCGTGGAAGAATATGCTGTACGCGTAGACTCTACAGATAAAGAAGGAGAGGCAAGTTAGACGTAATGTCATGCTGAGTACTGATATCTTGTTTAGACGGCTCTTTTGAAAGCAGCCTATAATGGTCATTATCATGTAGTAGAATACTTGTTAGACAGTAATGCCAATATCCACCATAAAGACAAAGATGGTTGGACTGCACTTCATAATGCTTGTTCACGAGGTTACGTTCGAATTGTTCGACTTTTAATAGATCGAAAAGCTAAAGTAGACGTTAGAAGCAAGATGGGTCATACTCCGCTCAGTAAGTGTAGCCCAAAAAAAAAAAAAGTTATCTAATGTCACGATGTTCAGTCAATGCTGCTTCTAAAGGTTATATGACCATTGTAGAATATTTATTAGATGAAGCACACGCAAACCCGCTCATCAAGAACAATTTTGGTGAAGCTGCTTATGATGTGAGTGCAGCTGCAGGTGAATCATATATTTGTGAAATGTTGGAAAAAGCAGGTCGTAAATGGTGGCATCTTCAACACACAGAAGGTAAGCACAACACTATCTGCCACACTCCTACTCAACATCATGTTAGGCGTTTTGAATCCCGGCAACAAGCGTGCTTCTATGTTTGGTGCAACCTATGATCTTTTAGAGTTCCATGTCACAGTCATTGTGATTCTTCATGAAAACCAGCGTTCTACTTCTCTGTTGGGTCTTTCACGTCCCCAGTTTAGTGAAGCGTACTTGACCAAAGCGGATACGCGTGGTCCATGGTCTCTTCATCCTTCAGGCGAGCCTTCTTCTAAAGAGATGGTTGTCTTGCCTGCCACAAGCACGAATAATCATCGGATCAGTAATTTGTCCAACTGGTTTTGGTTGACAGATTGGCAGATTGATTATAGTGATCCTCGCGTGGATCCTACTTCAGGCTGGCAATATGCTCGTTCATTTTCGGATGAAGATCCCGCTTGGACACCTGTGGCTCCTACAAGTGGGTATAATTGGGTAAGAAGAAGACGATGGGTACGCGTTATGAAGCGCCGAATGGACTTGACCAAGGGAAGTCATCGTGGTGAAAATATGACAATTGCCAACGACTTGGAAGAAGAGGAGGAAGAAAGCGGCCATTCACAAGATGACCAAGATTACCTGCTCAAGGCCGAGAAAGTCATCCAGTCTGTCAAGTCAGACATGAATTCCGATTTAGACACAAGTAATACTGAAGTATTGCGACAAGATATTACCAAGTATAAAGAAGCCATTGATATTCTATCAGAAGCTATCAAGAGTAAGTCAGCATGTGTGTGTATATGATTTATAAATTGATAAGGTTGTATAGCCGATGACAATGAGTTTAGAATACATCAAGCGTCTACTTTAGTTCGTTCTTATATAGCACATATTGAAAAACTTCATACTAAGATTGGAGAGCTTGAAACTTCCAACTCAATAACTGAACCTCCTAGTTTAACGCTTGATTTAGACGATGTTGTATCGACCAATACCAACCCATGGAGTAACAGTTTAAGTTCGGCTACAGAGGGTCGCACTGTGCATTGGGCAGCTTCACCTCAACAGCTCAACTCGGTCGATCTCTTTACAGCCGAAGAACAACAGCATACACGAGTTTGGGAATCAGACACAAACGCCAAAACATGTCGTATTTGTGTTCGAAAATTCGGCTTACTTTTAAGAAGACATCATTGTCGTAAATGTGGTTTGGTTGTTTGCGATAAATGTTCGCCTTACAAGGTCTTTTTAAACCCTTCTGATATCTTGCAAGATCCTGAAGGCATATTAGAATCTGTCAGCGTACTAGCCACTCGTCAACAACGTATGTGTGAGAAATGCTACTTTCAAGACAACATGATTACTAGCAACTAAGCTTATGATGTATACCCATTCCCACTCATTTTATATATATTTATACATAATAACACATACCTTTTCTCTTTCGATATATATTCCCTCTCTCTTTTTTTCTTTCTGCAAAATAAAGTGTGACAACTTTCCAAAAAGTCAAAAACATCAAAACATCTCTCATTTACAAATTTGGAACATGTTATTGTCTAATTTACTACTATCTATTTCAAGTTTTGCTTACTTTTTTTTTCTCTTTTTAAAAAATAAAAATGCCTATGACCAATACATTTACTATATCTCAACATGGAATAGAATTACAAGGTAAGTTCAAATTGAATTGATTTTTATGCTCAATGTCACCCAAGATCCATTGAATGCAACAATGGAAAGCAAAAAACCATTACCACAAGTTCCGAACAGTAACCGAAACTCAACACTTGTTGTTGGTCCATCATGGACGACTGTCACTGGCAATAAAATCACAGACAGCGTAGATCTTGTCGAATCCCCTCGTCCCATACAAGACCCTATTTTCCAAGATAAAAATCGTACCATGGATCCTTCTATGGTCATACCAAACCAACTTTATTATCCTTACCACGTATATGAACAGCCTTATTACTACTATCCTGTACAGCAATCGGATTATACGCCAATGTATGGTTATCATCCAAGTTGGCAAGCACCCGCGCATCAGCATTTGCAAGGTACCAATATCCAGCGATCCGACAGTCTAAAAATAGAGACCGCTCCTGCACCTTTACGCAACAAAGTTCAGCATTTGGAGAAACCTGATGAGCCATCAGCACTTCAACGCAAAGTATCAAAAGAAGAAATTGATCAAGAGAGCCCCATTGCTTCTTTGTTACTGCAAAAGTTAAATACATTAGTGATAAAGTCGGTGGATCAAGATAGGTCTCTGGAGCCGCTCAAGGTACCAAGTACAAGCACCATAACCACACCTTCACCTTCTTCTTCAGAGGAACAACAAATGTCTAACATTACATTAACGGATTCACATCCATCTCGTGTTCTTGAGCCAATGACCGAAAAACCCACAGGCCATGGACAAGATGAAGATCCTACGATTTCATTTTCCGCTGCAGAAAAGTATTTTGACCAACCAAGCGCAGGATCGACAGGCGTTCCTTCTCCTTGGGGTACAAAGCGTTCAAGTGGAAAGCACCAAATCAATCGTATCTCTACTGGATCTGTACCAACCGTGTCTGTCTTTACTGCGCGGGTCCCTGATGAAATTAGTGAGCAATTGAAAGAGACACCTGCTGTTGTCAAACAACAAGAAGAACAACAGAAAATAATAGCTAATCAAGATGAATTTCTCCAGTCGCTCAAACATAAACCACTGAGTATTGCGTCGTATAGCTTAATTCAAATTCGTTCGAATATAAAATTGTACCGTCGTATGGCTTTCAAGACCAAAAACAAAGATACACAAATGACCTATGCCAAATACTTACTCCAGATATCTAAACTTTATGATAAAAGCTTGCGTTCTTACTCCTACGATGATGAATCAGTATCTTCTCAGAACAAAAAAGACATGTATGAGACACCAGTTCAAACAAGATACCGATTACTTAAAGAAGCTGGGTTCTGGATAGAAAGACTTTCAAAATCAGGTTATCCTGAAGCGCTCTATATCCAAGGTCGCTGGTATTTGTTAGGTTGCAAAAAAGCACATGATTGTGTTCTCCAAGGCTATGAAAGACCTAATGAATCAAAGGCATTGAAATGTTTTCAAAGCGCTTCCAAAGGTGGCTGGGTAGAAGCGCATTACGAACTAGCACAGTTATGGAAGAAACGAAGACAGTTTGCCAAAGCCATTGAATATTTTGAAAAAGGGGCTAAAGAGAATCATGCTCTATCTGTATATGCAAGTAGTTGTGTTTGTGTAATTATAGCATCACTGACTAGAGCGCTTCTGTAGAAAATGGCTAAAATTTTCTTACGTGGCCAATTAAAGACATCCAAAGATATTCCTAGAGGCATGGCTTATTTAAAACAAGCGGCTGATATGGACGAAATCGGGTGCGCAGAACCTGCTTTTGTGCTGGGATGTGTTTATGCCAATGAGTTTGAACGCATAGGCATTCAAAGGCAAGTATACATGTTTTTATAGAAAAAACGCTCATGTCTATCTATAGTGCTCGTGATCAGAAATCCATCAAAGAAGCCAAATTAAAAGAAACAGTCAATTACAGTCTTGCTCTTCAATATCTAAAAAAGTCGGCACATTATGGCTACCCTGATGCCATGTACTTTATGGGACAAGTCTTTGAGGGTGGTATGTTGGGTCAATTATGCGATATTTGGCAAGCCTATCAATGTTATATGAAAGCAGCTGAAGTCCATCATCCAGGAGCCATGCTTAACTTATCGCGTCTGTATTGTCAAGGTATTCCAGGTCTATTGGCTGCACAAAAAGAAGCAGCCTTCAAATGGTGCAAGAAATCCGCTGATCTTGGGTTTTGTCAAGCAGAGTTTGTTTTAGGGTAAATATCAAGTCATCTGTTTTTTTTCTTATCAGTCTTGTATAGAAAGTATTATGAGGATGGCGTAGGTGTCACACCTGATTTCCCACGTGCGTTAGAGTATTTTGGAAAGGCTGCATCAAAAGGGTATCAACCTGCAGCCGAGAAATTAAATCGACCACAAACAAACAACAGAGACATGACAAAAATTATGCATTATGGTACAACAGATAGCAAAAAGAAAGCAGCAAAGAATTGTAGCATCCAATAAACCATATTTAAATAAATAAATGATATCCTTAAGGAAAATAATTCTATGCCAAAAGAAAACGACTTGCTCTTTCATTTTTTATTTAGACGTTAGGCAGTGCTTTTTATGTCAAGTGGTGGTTTACGCTTTTAGAAATGAATTATAGAGCGAAAAAAGTATAACACATTTGCTTTTTTATGATTTAGTGTTGTATTTAGCAGTGACAGCTGCAATACAGTAACAAAAGAGTGTCAATCAAGTTTCAGGAACATTTTATATACAAAAAAAAACAATTTGAAAAATAGATTGGTGCTACAAGACCCTTCTAGAATATACTAAAGACAAGAAAAAATAAATGGTAAGCACTAAGCTTTTGAGAGATAAGTTAAATCCCTTCCTTTTTTAAAAAAAAATTGAAGCTGTATTCTATCAAAAAAGAAAAAAGAAAGATATGATAAAAATCCGTTTTATTTAAGAAAGTAGCATAAATGAAGCGACTCAAGAGAAAAGCCAAGATTGATAGAGCGAGAAAATCTTAACAAAAATATCATGTACCTTTTATTTTGCGCATATTAACTCAAAAGTTCATGATTAATTCAACACAATACATTAAGTAAATATTCAAGGCCAATAATTTCGGGAAAATGTCCACTAACTCCGCATATTGTTGTAGAACAAGGCAAAGTATCTCAGTCAAGTTGATGGTTACAAAAAGTGATATTCGTAGCTTCAAATCTATAAAGTAGTTTTTTTTTCATTGCTTTTCCTTTTCTCTCTTTTTTTAGTACATTGTTCCAAATCATCATTTATAAGTGAAAAAGAGTTAGAATGCTATTTACTCTATTTTTACTTATATCATGGCTGTATATTGGACAATCACAGACAATTGGACAAATCAACAATAGTATAGCTACAACAACAACAGTAGCAACAAAGCCAACATACAACATAGGTATCTCATTTCCCAAATCATCCGATGTTGTAGCCGAAGATCCCGCATTAAAGGACATGATCGTTACGAGCGAAGTAGCCATTCAACTTGCAGCCGATTCAATTCGAAAAAGCAACATTTTAAGTGGTACATAATATATGATCAAGGAGGAAATCCACTGATGTTATATACAGATGTAGAATTGAATTTCACTCGATACTATTCAGATGAAAAGAATCCAGGCAAAACATCATTAACAGCAGTCAAAATGGTGCAAGATAATGTCAAGTAAATATATTCTATCGCCTTTTTATGTTCAAAGAGCAATATATGCTTACGCTCTTTTCTTTTTATAGTGCAGTTATAGGTGATATGATCTCCACTATGACAGAAGCTATTGCATCAGTCACAGGTGTCAAGCAAATTCCACAATGCTCATGCGCTTCTGCTTCTTACAGTCTGACAGATAAATCCATTTATCCATACTTCTTCCGAACAGTTGGTAGTGTCTCACTCTATGGAGAATCGCTTGTTGATTGGGTTGACAGTATGGGTTGGGGCATGTTTGCCATTATCTATACGAATGATGCTGTTGGTCAACAAGTGCTCAATACAATGAAACAACAAGCAAATAAGCACAAGATTCAGGCCATGACTAATATACCACTTTACAGTCTAACTGACGAAGAGATTGAAGGTAAAGAAAAAAAAAACGAGATATGAATGCTGAGTCAAAAAATTTTATGCGCAGAATCCCTTTCGTTGTTAGAGTCTTCAGGGTCTCGTATTGTTATTTTAGCTGACTCGACTACCAGCGACCAAGTTGCTATTCTGAATAAAGCAAGGTAGAACGCTTGATTTATCGCACTGGCCCGACTGACTTTCCTTCAATAGACACATGGGCTTATTGACAAAAGGTTGGGTATGGATTGTCACCAATGATATTTCACCTGTTCTACAAGAAAACGCCAAAACTCCGGAAGATTTGGCCGTTTATGATGGACTCATGTTTATAAGCGGCTTATGGGACTGTAAGGAAGCATTATTATGCAGTGCTTGTTTCATTGATTAACTTTCTTTTTCCAGTAACTGGTGAACCTTCGTATGACCGTTTAAACCAAATTTGGAAAGATCAACGTGTTCCTGAAGAATTGTAAGACACCCCCCCTCTTTTTCAGCTTAACTTCTTGACCCTTATAATTGACTTGTGCTACAGTAGTGATGCTCGTGAATGGAACACTACAGGCTTATCTTATAATGCACCACAAGCATACGCATGTGCTGAATTACTTGCTCTCGGGCTTAACCATGTATGAAATATGGAGTATATAATCAAGTGTATTGTTCTAACCCCTTTTGAATTAAATAGGCACTTGACACTTATCCTGGTGGCCGAAGTGTTGGTTTGTCTGATCTAGGCAAAGGCACCTTTAATTCTTCAAGAATGACTCCAGAATTTTACAACTTGAATTACACAGGTCCAGCAGGTAATGTTTTGGTTGTACAATCATCATCGCTTTGTTAATTGTTTTCTTATAGGTTTGATGAATTTTTCAGACACAGGTAAATAAATTCCTGATACAAACTCCACATTACTAATACGTGAACAAAACAAAAAAATAGGCGATTTGGAATCAGGGTAAATTAGAAAAAATACATACAAGCATGTTACTGATGCTGAGATGCATAGATACTTTCAAATTCTTTACATGCTGAATGGTACTAGCGTTCCCTACGCTACTGTAAAGCTAAATCATTTCGAATTCATGCCAAACACTAGCATTATTTATCTTGGTCATACCACGGAAAAGCCAGCTGATATGGTGGCCAAATCATGTAATGTATCACAGTGTACTTTCAGTATATTATGTTTACTAATATGACCACAGCTCTCAACCCCACAACCCACGAAGCTACTGGTGTCATCATCATTACTATTTGTGCTTTCGGCCTATTAGCTGCTTTGTTGATGATGTTCTTAATTATTTGGTTCCGCGGCCTGAAGTCTATCATGGTGGCAAGTCCTATTTTCTGTTGTCTTCAATTGACTGGTCTCTCCTTAACTTATGTAGCCGTTGCTCTCTACATTGAAAAACCTAGTCCTGCAAAATGTATCTTTAGGCAAGTCTTTCTCATGATTGGGTTCGTATTGGTTATAGGCAGTATTGTAGCCAAAAATTATAGGTATGGTAAATAATTCTCTTTTTGTTTTAAACTAACTTTGTTTGTATAGAATCTATAGAATGTAAGTAAACTGGACAATGACGCATAAACTAATAGCCATTTTTTCACGCTTGCAGCTTCCAAAACGTGTTTACTGTAAGAACATCAAGGCTTAAATCTTATTATCTTGTTCGTATAGTAGCTTTTTTTGGTATCATTGGTCTTTTACCTCTGATTATCTGGTACGCTATTTTTCCTATTTCAGTTTCTGATGTGATGATCTCGACTTCAAGCTATTGTTGGTTATGCACATACCCTACTGCAAAAGTAGGCAGCTGGCACAACTTCAATATTGCTGAACTTATTGCCTTGATCTGGTGTGTTATCTTGATGGTTATTTCCGCCCTGTTAGCATTTAAGGTACTCGGTTTGATCTTCACGCGCACATACATTGTCTCACACTTTATCGCGATCTTTTTTTAGACACGCAATGTGGGTAGCAAATGGTCAGAAGCGACCCAAATTGCCTATGTGAGTTAGTAAGTATTAATTTAAACAATTGATGTAACAACAAACTTAATTTTTTTGGGTTTCTGTATAGTAATACAGGTCTAGCCGCTATTGTTGCCAGTCCAAGCTTCTTTTTAGCAAACGAAAGCTACTTGATCTCGACTTACCTCAAGATTGCAAGTATTTTGTTTGCAGCAACATTCACTATCATTGTCTTGTTTCTTCCCAAGTTTATCTTGATTGTATCTTACATTTTCAAGAGCAACAAAAAATTAAGTTTATATCGCATGAACACGGAGAGTCAAGCACAGTTAACACACCAGCCTTTCTCTTCTTCCCCAGACGACAGCCTTAATCTAAATTTGGTGGCAAAGAACATGTTTGATTTTACTGTCAAAGCGCATGAAGGTATTTTGCCCGTCAAGAAAATGGCTCGTTTTGAGTTTTTGTCGATTTGGGAATTAAAGCATATTGTGCTTGTACCTCTCAAGCGCTTTTTTATTCTCTCTAGCGTAAGTGTATATTGACATACATACAAAAAAAACTTATTTTGATATATAGAAATCTGGACACAGTGCTATTCTCTATAACTATACTCATTGTGAAATGATCAATACACACAACAAAGACCATTATGTATTCCGTGTTCGTACAGACGACGGCCTTACGTTTATGTTCCAAGTAAGCGACCAAACAGCCCTTGAACGCTGGATCAATTGGTTTAATGGACGAGACGATCAACCTGTTGAACCGCCTAAAAGATCAAACACACAGATCAGATTTGTCGAAAAACCAAGACAAGAAACAGACGGATCTACTGGCGGGTCTCATGGAATGAGTAGCAGTGAAATCTATGGACGTGATCAACCGAGACTCATGGAGCCTGCACACCCAAAAAACCAGCTGGAAACCTTCGGCGTAGACGACCATGTTTCCTCTATTGTCAACAACCGAACATTTTATCTTCATACATCTGATTTCTATGATCCTACATCGTTTAGTGATGTCAATAATCAGTTCCCTAACGTGGCCAATAATCCTGTTCTAAGCAGCAGCTATAATCGAACCATATCCATGTCAGCCAGTGAAAATGTCTCACACAATAACATGTCTATCACTTTACCCAATTCATTTGGTGTAATTGACCCTTCATGGCGACAATATCCCTAAATCACTTTCTTATACCCCACTTTTATATATATATTTTTTTTTTACTCAAATAATGATATTTAGACCATGTTAACGATTAATTGACCCTTTATTATATACATAAAAAAAAGAAAAAAAAAGAGGCCACATGTCGAGGAGAAAAAGAGACAAGGAGAAAAAAAAAAGGAGAATGAAGGTTTTGTTAATGGCATTGAATATTACGGTTCATTTTTGATTGTCTACCAAACATCAAATGTCCAAATCCTGAGCCTAAAATAATAGCAATCATCAAATATCCATTATATGTCATAAACACCAACATCAGCCAGAAACTAATAGCAACCAATAAAGCATAAAAAATAGACTGCACAATGTGTTGTTTGCCAAAACGTTGAGCAGCACGATTTTTTACTAAACATTCTTTTCTAGCGTATCCAACACTGTTTGAAGGATGAGGTGTTGTCTCTTCTTCGTCTCCTTCTATGCCCACCATAAGCGTTTGTTGTTCAATCAATCGTTTCTTTTCTGCTTGTGACCATTGTTCGTCTAATTGACTTGACCATACACGTAAATATTCATATCCGGCAGCAATCATAAAAACAGCAATGCATGACAGCAGTAGTTCAACTGCAGTATGAATGTGCCACCACTCAAAAACAATGCATATATCTTTTACTTGCCAGTTGAAAAGCATCTACAGATATTATGAATAAGTGTATGACAAATAGATATATATGGCTTACATTCATTGCACAATTGGATATCATATCATGATCTGACATATCATGATCTGACATAGTATGTCCTGGCATTGTATGTCCCTCCATTTAGTCAAAGATAAGAGAAAGAGAGAAAAAGGATACATAATGCAGATCTTTTGCTTACTATGATAATGGTTACCCCGTTTTATCTGATTGGCTAAAAAAAGTTATTCTGTATATAGTCTTAAACTGCATACTCCCTCTCTTCCCCCCTTTTTACGTGTTAGTGACTATCAATGAAAGAAGTTTATGCTACTGCCATAGCTTCACGTCTCTTCACTCTAAGTTTAGGTATTCTAACTTATTTGTCTACAGGAAGTTATGATTCCTCGGCCGAGATTCAGTTGGGTGGTCATGGCCTTTTAACTGCCTTCCTCAGATGGGACGCACTTTATTTTTTACATATTGCAGAACAAGGCTATGTGTACGAACAAGAGACTGCTTTTTTTCCTTTGATGCCATTTTTGGCACGTCTACTAACAAACACAGGTATGAATGCATGTCAAAAAAAAAAAAAGAAGCCAGACTAATCTTTCTTAGTGTTTTCTCCATTTGAATCCATCTTGGGAAGAAAATACGCTTTATTGCTATCTGGTGTAACGATTGCCAATGTGTCGTTCGTTTTGGCTGCAGGTGCTTTATATGAGTAAAAAGGATTGTGTTGTATCCATTTGTATCTAAATCTTATGAATGTAGGTTAACATTGACCTTATTACCCAAAAAAAAGGCATTAGCCAATGTTACTGCCATCGCATTCTGTCTATCACCACCTGCTATGTTTATGTCTTCTTTTTATACAGAATCCATCTTTGCGTTATTAAGCTTTGTTGGTATGAAATGGGTTACTCAAAGAAAGTATTTGAAAGCAGCTGTTATTTGGAGTATGGCTTCTGCTGCTCGTTCAAATGCTATCATTTACTCGGGCTTCTTCTTTTATGATCTTGTTTGGTTACGGTTCATACATCAACGCAAGGTAATAACAAAGTGATAGATGTTGGTAAGAGATTAATGAAGCAATAGGATTTGATAGCAGGCCTGATTCAAGCCATGCTGTATACTCTATTGACAATGAGTGGATTTGGTTTGTTTCAATATTATGGCTACACTCGGTTCTGTAGTTTAGATCGACCCTGGTGTGCGGATAAACTACCACTCTTGTATTCTTTTGTTCAGAAAGAGTATTGGTAAGTCAAGCAAAGTTATATCTGATTGCTTATCTGTTGTATCACCTAGGGGTAACGGGTTTCTTTCTTACTATGAGATTAAGCAAATACCCAACTTTTTACTGGCAGCCCCAATAATCACGATAAGCATATTGGGTCTCAAGACGTTCATTCAGTACGATCATTTGCGGTTCTGGACTTTAGGAGCAAGACAAACAAAAAAGCAGCCCGAATATGATTCTTTTACTAGTTCCAAATTATCTGTCTTTATGTATTTGTGGCTGTTTCTATTGTTCTTTGCTACTACATCCATGCATGTTCAAGTGATTATTCGATTCTTTACATCATTGCCTCCCTTTTATTGGTACGTAGGACATGTATGGATAGAAGGCTTTGGATCAAACAAGCGTCCCTTTATGGCCCAGCTTATCCTTGGTTATTTTGTGCTATATGGCTTAGTGGGGATTGTTCTGTTTTCAAGTTTCTTACCACCAGCTTAGTTTGAATAAAGATCAGATGTGTCATCTTTTGTCTTCTCGGAGTTGATTGCATGTTGCGTATAAAAAAAAAAGGTATTCATTTATTCTCCCATAAGCTTTTTTCTTTCCCCCCTTTTTTTTTTTCTAAACGATGGCTCAAATTACTCTAGAAAATATTATCCAAGCTGCTGAGCGTATTCATGTTCACCGTACGCCAGTTCTCACTTGTGAGTCGATGAATGAATTCGCTTCTACTAAAGATGTTCCTGTTGAATTATACTTTAAATGTGAATTGTTTCAAAAGACTGGATGTAAGGACAAATAAAACAACAAGTTGTTTAACTCTATAAAAAAAAGCATTCAAATACAGAGGTGCATCCAATGCTGTTGCTGTGTTAACGGATGAAGAAGCTGCTAATGGTGTTGTTTGTCATTCAAGTGGTAACCATGCTCAAGCTATTGCTTTAGCTGCCAAGAACCGAGGTGTTCCTGCTTATATTGTTATGCCCAACACAACCCCTGATGTCAAGAAAGTGGCCGTTGCTGCCTATGGTGCTCATATTATTGAATGTGAACCACTTCAATCTGTACGAGAAGAAACAGTAAGTACAACATCATTGATAGGCATAAGAGGATTTGACATTTTTGCTTTTAGGCAGAGAGAGTCAGAAAAGAAAAGAATGCCTCTTTTATTCATCCCTTTAACAACCCTCATGTCATCGCTGGTCAAGGCACCATTGCTCTTGAGTTGTTATCTCAAGTCAACGATTTAGATGCTATTATTGTGCCTGTTGGTGGTGGTGGTATGTTGACAGGCTGCTCTATTGCTGCCAAATCTCTAAGACCCGACATCAAGGTGTATGCTGCAGAACCCTCTTTGGTAGACGATTGCTATCGTTCCTTCAAAAAGCATGAACGATTAACCAATGCTCAATCAGAGTCTGTCGCTGATGGTTTGTTGACTAACTTGGGTGATATTGCTTATTCTGAGATTCACAAGCATGTAGATGATGTGTTTACAGTGACTGAGAAGGAAATTATCAATACAATGGAATTGATTTGGGGTCGTATGAAGCTTTGTATTGAAGCCAGTGCTGCTGTTGGTGTTGCCGTAACCATATTTAATAAGGACTTTCAAGAAAGAATCAAAAAGATAATGTGAAGCGTATTGGCATCATTCTTTGTGGTGGAAATGTGGATCTTGTTAAAGCAACAGAATTGTTTGAAAACTATAGAAAATAAAGTTTTTTTTTTTTTTTTTTTTTTTTTTTTTTTTGCATAATCACACCAAGAGAGACTGCTGAAGAACAATTAGATCTACGCCTAAAAAAAAACATTTTTCTTTTTTCGCGTTCTTTATACAATGTCAAACCCATACGAAGTGTTACAACAAGAAGATACTTTTGATTCTGGAGAACAAAAAGTAGTCGACGTAGGAATACTTTGTCAATAATAACAATAAAAAAAAAGCTAACGCTTTCTGAGATAGTTTTTTCGCTTTAAAAGCCTAGTTCCTGATGTCAAAGTGAAGCTTGATAACTCTCAGTTTCATACCACAAGAAATCAAATATGTGCTTCATTGCTTGCTTGTTCAAGTCAATATGGCTACTTTATAGCTGGTTCTTGTTCAGGTAGTCTATTATTTATTGAATAATGACGCGTGTATTTAAAACAATGTAGGCTTCACCTTGGCACAAACAGAAAAGTTACGTTCACTTGTCTACAAGACAGCACAAAGCGAGACAGTTCCTTTAGAAGAAACTATCCATGTCAATATAGAAGAAGGAGAAGTCAATGTGGTTGCTTTATCAGCTAACGAACTTCAACTCTTTATTGGTGTTGCTGGTGGAATTCTTTTGACATACAACATTTGCGATATTGTTCAACAAGTAAATTTGCTTAAAATAATAATAACAATCTATCGCTCACAAACACATTTGATAGAAAGAACAAGCGAAACCAGTTCAGTCACACACATTACAAGCAGATATCAGCTATATTCAACCTAATCCTGAAGCATTTCCAGATATAGTAGCAGTGATTACCAAAGACAGCCAATGTCAATTGATTCGTTATATGCAAAAGGAAATTGTCGCCACCATGTCAGATACTATCACTATGTGTTGGTCCCCTAAGGGAAAACGCATTGCTTGTGGTGCTCATAATGGCCATGTTTATACATTTGATCTTGCTGGTGAGAAAAAGGACGAAATCCCACCTCCTGTAGCTATGAAGGCTGGTTCTGGTGAAGAAGAAAAAGACAGATTTGGTATGTGTTATTTCTTGATACATTTTGGCTAAACAAATGATGATAGTCAATGCAGTTGTCTGGGTTGAGAATCATGTATTTTTAATCATTTACTCTAGACCACAAGACAACAGTGGCGATGGAGATCCTGTTCATACAGCTTATATTATCAACACTAAAAGCACCAGTGATGATGAAAGATACTTGATGTTGGACGATGTCACTCCTATCTTTGGTCTTGACACACCCGACAGTCATTTTTATGCCTGTGTCTTGCGTGATTTTGGTCCTCATGCTAAAACATTGATCATTTTGGCTAATTCAGGCGCCACTGATCTAGGCCTTATTGGCCAAGATGGCGAAGGTGAATGGGCTACTTGGTTATTAGAAAGTGAATCCACACCTGCTTTGCCCATGTCAGACGATGATGTAACAGATACTTATCCATTAGGTTTGGCTATTGATTACTCTGCATCAGAACCTTTGCCTCCTTTTGATGCTGCAGAAAGTGAAGAGCCTGTTCCTGCTGCTCCTGTATTATACATTTTGACAACAGAAGGACTTATCTGTAGCTATTACATCTACAATTCTGATTTAGCCAAGGAGAATCAACAATACTCAGGTATGGTCACAGCAAAGGATGTATATCAGATCCCTGCTCCACCTGCAACAGACGATAATAAGTCGACATCTACAGACAACAGCAAGCCAATATCTACTACTACTACTACAGACAACAAACCAACATCTGCATTTGGTTTCTCTTCAGACACAAAGATCCCTACCTTCAGCACACTGCGTACTTCTTCTTCGCCCATTGCGAATGCAAGTACTTTTTCAGGTAGACCCACTTCATCCATGTCAGATCCACCTAAATTTGGATCTACTTCTGGCTTTGGATTTGGCAGCACTGGTTCTGCATTTGGTAGCTCACCTGCACAGACAGTATCATTCTCCTCGCTTGCTAAATCAAACTCGTCAGAGACAAAGAAGTTACCTTCTTTTAGTCATAACTTGGGCATTAATCCGACTTCTTCTACACCTACATTTGGTGCTGCTAGTTTTGGTTCGTCATCTGGGTTTGGTTCACCTTCAGGATTTGGTTCACCTTCAGGATTTGGTTCTCCATCAGGATTTGGCTCTCCCTCAGGATTTGGCTCACCTTCAGGATTTGGTTCTTCTCCTGGAAACAAGTCTGCCTTGAGTGCCGCTGCGGTTCCATCTACACCCTTTGGAGGATTTAAGGCTACCTCTTCCCCTTCAAAGTTGTTTGGTGAAGCTTCTTCTGATCGTCATGCTGCATCTAAATTCGGTCCCTCTATTTTGGAATCCAAGAATCAACAAAAGCCCACAACAAAAGATGTTCCTGCTACTCAACCAAACGAGGAAGAAAAGAACACATCAGATAAACGTACTGTCAGTGATAATGAGGGTACTCAAAATGTCAGCTGTAGTATGTCTTTTGAAGAAATTCAGAAAGCAATTGATGATACTCCTGTTGAAAGGATTGAAAAACAAGATAGTTCTCAACCAACACAACCATCTGGTGAAGAAAAGCAAGAGACACCTAAAGAAGAGACACCTAAAGAAGAGACACTTAAAGAACAAGAATTTGTGGAACAAAAGAGTGAAGAAGAAAAGAAGCAAAAAGCAGAAGAAGAAGCTGCAGAAGAGAAGAAACGAGAACAAGAACACGTTGAAAAAGAAAAACGACAGGAAGAACAACGTATTGCAGCAGAAAAAAGACGTGAAGAAGAACGCATAGCTGAAGAAAAGTATCATATTGAAAGAGAAAAACAACAAAAGGAAGAAAGAAAAGCTGAAGAAAAGCGATGTATCGAAAGAGAAAAGCAACAAGAGGAAGAACGCATTGTTCAAGCCAAGAGAGCACTCGCAGAAAAGATTGAAAACACTGAGTTTGCTACTCGAGAAAGGGAGACAAGAACTTCTATAAGCTATAAGAAATCTGTTGATTTACCAGCGATGTCTCAAGATTTTGAAGATGCTTATTTCGAAACATTGGATGAAGTTGAATCTGTAAGTGCATTGTATTTTAAACAAGCTAGATTAACAAAATTAGGCTGTGCATTTATCAGATCAAATAACAAAGCAATTGCTTTTCCAAACAAGAGATTCGTTTGAATTGAAAGATACTAACTATTTGAGTGATCATGATTTTCTCTGGACGTTATCTGATGTGACTGACATTAGTGCTATGATGGATACATTATCTGATGAAGCCAGAGACGCACAGGCTCGCTTGCGTCAAGTGTTGAACAGAACCACAGAGCTATGCGAATCCACTGATCAAAGTAAGCTTTATCTTTATAGTCTACACTATCTAACTCTTGTTTAGTTTCAACAAAAAAGAATATCATTGAAGAATACTTGAACGAAAAGAACTTTGATCAACCTCTCTCATACGAATTTGAAGAAAACGAACTTGAGGTTCAATACGAAGAGTTAGAAGAAAGATGCATTGATTTTGAAGACATAATGAAAGACTTGATTGCTAAATTGAACAAGGCTAAGCAAGAACTAGAACAATCTACATCTCAAACGAAAGATACAAGGTAAAAAAAAAAAAAAAAAGCCAAATTCAATGAACAATCATTACTGAAAGATACATAGTAAACCTACCATGTACTCTATCCGACGTGCTATTCGTGAGATTGAACGTTCTATAAGCAAGCACAAGGCTGCGCTTGATCATTTCGAAGAGAATGAATTGAGCTTTTCTGCCAAAAAACAAACTTTAGAGACTCATTCAGACACAAATGTTCAAGAAACGGATGCAAAAACAAGTAAGACAATGTCCCATGTAAGCAGCAGAAAAGCCTTTTTTGATGATCTTTTCCAAGGTACACAGTCTCGAGGTAAACCATTATCTACCTAATTTTTTTTTTCATGCACTTGTTTGTGTGACCGCTTTCCCCCCAACTAATCCCAATAAATGGTGCACTTTAAAAAATTACTTTTTTTTTTTTTTTTTATATATATATATTTTTCTTTCTACAGTATCATGAGTGCACTTAATCTTATCTTTGCTGTTGTAAGTTATGATGGTAACATATTCTATTTGTTTTTAATGCTCTATAGCATGGTGTCATCCAAAGTGCGATTGCAATCCAACTCTTACTGTTGCCCCACGCTGTTGATTTTTTCTTTAACCGAGTATTGGATATCACACATGTTTTGTTGATTCGCTTTTACGGTGCAGCTTTAGCTAGTGTTGGCATCATTAGTTTATTATGTCGAGATATGCCCAATATGTTGCCCTGTAAAAGAGGAGCAGGTAAAAAAAGACAGTAAAATGATCAACATTGACGTACTCTAGCTTGTGGATTTATGTTTTATCACATGATCATGACTTTTGTGGTATTTCAATCCCGTCTTGAGGGTCCATTGTCTTTGAATGCAAGTTATGCCCTTTCTGCTTTCCATGGCTTACAGACATTTGTTTTGTATGCTTGGTACACAGCTACTGCAAGTCAAGTCAAGGCGTTTTTAAAACAGACTGACACTACGAAACAACAAAAAAAAAGTAACTGATAGAGAATAAACGCCCCTTTTTTTTTTAGTAAAGAGAAAATGGTCTTTATTGACTTTGTTTATATTGTTTGAAATGATTTAGACTGGCAGACAGCATTTTCCTTCTTCTTTTTCTTTTCTTTCATGATCTCCTATTAAGCCAATAAAAAATTAGTTGAATATCTTTAAAGAAAGCTTTTAGTATTTACTACCTTGGTCTTTCATGCGACTTTGAGAAGCTCCTTGCCATTTCTTCATCAACGCATGGCACCTCTCCCAGTTTGAGTAGACGACAAGCATGGTTTGACGGCTGGTTAATCATTTAGATTGCCATACTGTTGCACGACAATCCAAATGTCTTCATATCTTCTTGTTTGTTGGACTCTAGTCTGGTGAATTGCCCCAACAGCAAACCCTTCGATTCTTGAGGAAGTTCCAAACATCCTTCTACTGCTTCTTTCATGTTGGTGTCTTTTTTTTTTTTTTTTGTATCATCCTTGCCATATTTAGCGCAATTGTATTCGTATCTGTTTTTGACAAGGATGAGGTCAGGAAGCGAGCAGACATACCTTTTTGGCCTTATTCTTCTATAAACAGAGTCATCATTTGTGCTACTTTCACAAGTAACTGTTGATCTTTCTGACCTACATGGTTGCACAAAAGTGGGTAATCCACTTTAAAAAGTATTTTTCAAATAATGGGTCAAAGAGAGACCAACACCACTAAGTCAGCTTCAGATCCTTCGGACACTAGCCTTATTACCTTCTTGGTGTATTACAACAAAGTAAATGTATTCTGTCAAGCAATTCTATCATTTATTTGTGCAATAAAGTGGATTCTGGAAGAAAGACATGCACATTGAGTGTTCAGAATCCGCATTTTGACATTGTAAAAAGTGGTTCCATTTTTTTAAACCCCAGACCTTTTGTTTTTTTTCTTTTCTTTTCTTTTCTTTATGGTTTCTAAATCAATACCAGCACAAGCCATTGAAGCAAAAAAGAAATATAAATCATCAAAATCAAGCCGTTATGAACATAAAATCAATCGAATTAAACTAAAATGTCGTTCAGGTAAGTCTAAAAAGGCATCCTTAGATGTATTCAAAAAAAAAATTTTTTTTCCCGCAGAACTCGACTTGTTTAAATGGCAAAAATGGAATTTTTATCAAAAGGATTACTGGATTGATTCTTTTGTCGACAGATGTGAAAGAATAGATTATCGCATGGTTAGCAAAAAAGAATTTATTGACAAGTATGAATCAAAAAATGTACCTGTAATCATCACACATGTCACAGATGATTGGAAAGCCAATAAGCATTGGACTGAAAAAGTATGTGTTTATACCACATACTTATACTGACTATTGCATAGTATTTATCAGAGAATTATGGCTCTCAATTGTTTAAAGTGGGAGATGATGATGACAATAACAATGTTTATATGAAAATGAAGCATTTCTTATATTACACACAACATGATGGACTTGTAGATGATTCACCTCTTTATATCTTTGACAGTGGATTTTATCGGTCTTCTCGTTCCTCTGAAAATACAAAAAAGAAACCATCTAGTCTGCTAAATGACTATAAAGTGCCCAAGTATTTCAATGAAGATTTGTTTAAATTGACAGGTGATAGAAGACCACCTTATCGATGGTTAGTGATGGGTGGAGCAAGAAGTGGTACTGGGTAAGTTTCGACTTTATCATGGTATGCTTTACTGATCCATTTAAAGTATCCATAAGGATCCTTTGGGCACATCAGCATGGAATGCATTGATTAAAGGACATAAACGATGGTGCTTATTCCCGCCCAACACACCTAAAGAGCTCTATGATCCACCTATGAAGCCCTACGATCATGAAGGTGTCTCTTGGTTTGACCAAGTCTATCCTAAGTTTAAACAGCGGGAAGGTACTCAAACGTTAGGTGAAAAGTGGGGCATGATTGAAGTATTGCAAAAACCTGGTGAGACCATTTTTGTGCCTGGTGGTTGGGCGCATGTTGTCATGAATTTAGACTTGACAGTGGCTGTCACACAAAACTTTTGTTCTTCTACCAATGCAGAATATGTTTATCTGAACACTCGACACAACCGACCCAAATTAGGACAAAAATTATTTAGAGAGATTCAGAAATTAGGCGAGTCAGACAAGCATTATGCAGCATTAGCAGAATCCTTAGCATCTACACTGTATATACCTCGATTGCCACCCAGTAGTAGTGAAGATAGTAGTGCAAGTTCGTCTACTTCAAGCAGCAGCAGTAGTAGTAGTGATGCAGAATATACAAGAAAGAGAAAGACTGCTTTAATTAGTTCAACAGAATCAGAAACAGATCTTAGTGATGGTACATGTATGTGTAAGAAATGCAAATATAAACGTAAAAAGAAAAGATTGTCATAAATAAACTATCATCTTCTTCGTCTTGCTGTTGTACGAATCATAATATCAGGATCAAACTGGTTTGTGTTCTCAATGCGTACAAGTGTATGTTCTTGATCTATAAGACATTTAGTGTAAGTGTTTAGAATGGTATAATTACTTTGATGGTGTCTATTGCGGACAGGCATTTGACTACTGCTAGCCATAGGAACAAAGTCATAGACGTCATTGGATTCAAACTGGCGTACTTTTTTAAATCGCTTATAGTTGACAGTGGATTGATTAGATTGGGCAGTTAATGTCTGAGGAGAAATAGGAGGAGGAGGTCTAGGTTTAACTACAAGAGGAGCAAATACGACCTGACTATAGGAAGCATTCAGTGTACTTGTGTTGATTTGTGTTGGTATCGTATCATTTGTTTCAACTACAGCATCTTCGTCATCTTCAATTCCCAATTGTCTTTGTCTTTCTGCTAGTCTTTTTCCTCTCTCTTCTAGTTCTTTAAATCTTTCTTCTTCAACCATTTTTAATCGTTCTTGTCTTTCCTCTAATATCTTTTCTCTTTCTGCAATTTGAGCTTTTCTTTGTTCTTGTTCTTGTTCTTTTTTACGTTTTTCTTCCTGCTCTTTTCTACTTTGTTCTTCTTGTTCTTTTCTACTTTGTTCTTCTTGTTCTTTTCTACTTTGTTCTTCCTGTTCTTTTCTACTTTGTTCTTCCTGTTCTTTTCTACTTTGTTCTTCTTGTTCTTTTGTCTTAGATTGTTGTTGTTGCTTCTGTGCTGTAGTAGCAAACATGTTGTCATAAAAATTACTAAGGTCCATCAAATTAACAGATAAAGAGGGTGTAGGTGGGTCCATATCTACATCATCTTCTTCAAAATTGATACTAGGCTGTAATGATACTGCATAAACACAAGATATACTTTCTTTTTTGTCTTCATCTATAAAGGGATCCATACATGTATTATAAGCATATATGGTGTATGTATAGACATATTTACCATCGATGGGTGTTACGTCTTGCGTAGGTAATGTATTATGCAGAGGCAGCGTAGCATTAGTTCGCATAGGAGAAATACTGTTGGTTATAGGTAATGTGTCCCTTAGAGCCACTGTGTCTCTTATGGGAGATGTCATGTCTGTAGGCACAGTATCATCCAATGGTTCAAGTTTAACCCTATCTAAAGAAAACTCTAGTGATCTATAAACAGGATCATCACTTGAAATCCGGTTCAAAAGATCAGAAAAGGGATTACACATGATATTGGTTGAGCAATACATGATACTGTATTCTATCTCCCATTCAAGAATGCATCGAGTACAGTCCATACTAAGGAAAATAAGTGATTGAACAGGCTTATAAACTTACTTTTGATGAAATTTATCTTGCACAGGAGCCCATTCTTCTGTCAAATGAGGATACTGAACAAACAAAGTACCATGAAGAATTGTTGCATTTAAGCCTTCCTCCAGACTAGCTATTCTGCTCTCCCCGCCTGCTTTCTTGACTATAGGGCTGTATTTATTGTACTGGAGTTGATCAAAAAACCAGAATTCAAGTCCATGAAACAAGGTCTTTCTTCTATCGTCTATACCCAAGATAGCAAGTCGTTTTAAGGGACCATAGTAGTCAATCATGAATGACTCAATGGTCTTATCATGTTGGTTTCTGTCATAGTGATGGTCATGCAAACGAAATCCTTCAAGCCACTCTAGTGTAACACAAGGTACTCGCATAGCAAGAGCCATCAAAAGAGAATAAGGTGGTTGATCTTTTTGTTCAAGCAGAAAGGCATCTAGATAATAATGTGTGGCCTTTTCTATTTTGTCTACTAGTTGAAAGCCTTTTTTTTTTTTAGAGGAAATCAGTCATTGAATGAGATAGAGTTGTTCTTACCATATTTCTTGGCTGCTTCCACTAATTGTTGATGCACATCCTGATCATTGGATTTCAAGTGATAAACACCTATTCTTTCCCAACAGATCCTACATAAAGAAGTTCATATATACTTTCTAAAAGAAAAAAAAAAAAGGAGATGTATGTTTACTTGTATTGAACATCGGAATCTACTAAATGAATAATCTGTTGATCGTGCAAATAGGTTTCTTGTTCTACACTGGTATTATCGACACGAACATCGAGATCTTGTACGAGTAACTTTAACATTGGCTTAAAACTAGCATTTTCCTGTATAGTTTAAGTATATCTATCGTATGCATAAGATCTACTTGCTGTGTCTTCCAATGACATTGGTCCCACTTTTACATGAACACCTCCTTGGTGCCTTGTTCCTGGCACAAGTGCTGTTTGAGCACCAGGACGTAGTCTCATATAACTTTTACTAACATAGTTAAAGTTCTTTTCAATCTTATATAGGAACCACATATGAAGAAAAAGAAAAAGAAATAGAAAGAAAGAAAAAGAAAGCTCATTGACTGATCAACTTTATTTCTTCAAAGACAAAGATGACTAGTCATTATTAGGTATACATACAATAGATAGATAGATATATATATATATCAACTACTACTGCTATTTCCAAAACGAGGTAAAGTCTTGATCAATTTGCGTCCTAATCGTCTTGATATGGTACTATTGCCTTCCAAGTCATTCGAGACAATGGCTTCTTGAGCAACAGTAGGGGTATTTTGTGTCATACGAGCAGGCAATTCAATCACACTTTCTTGTTGAGCAGCAGCAGCAAGTTCAATCTGTCGACGCATATTTCGAGGCAAACTACGAGCCATCCAGGATCGACTGAATTCTTCTGCTCTGTCTGCACTGATAGTAGGTCCAAAAGCACTTGAAGGAGAACCGCGGTGATGTGATCGAAGTGAATTAAAGAATGAATTGGATGAATAAGAAGGTGGCTCCACTTGTTCTGATTTAGGCACATTTAATGAACAATCATGCTTACAGAGAGGACATGAAGCAGACTTGATAGTTAACCATGGGTCTATGGTTCTCTATTAAATACACTAGATAAAGTGAGTAGTTTATCCTTACCTATACATTCACAATGGTATTCATGATCACAAGGTAGTTTTCTTACTTGTTCTCCCAGTACAAATTCATCCAGACAAATCACACATACGTCGTCTGGTGTATTCGGTGTTGTGGCTACAGGAAGAGTGGCTGATACCAGTGTTTCTGCATTCTCAATAGCTTTAGAGGATCGTTCAGAGCGGCTGGATTCTACTCGAGTAAGTGGTGGTGTATCACCAATCATACGAGTTGGAAACAAGGCAAGTGAAGCAGGTTCAATTGTCTTTTTTTGAGGCATGATGGGTGTTGCATTCTCCAATAGACCATTTTCAAACATGGCTCTTTGTCTCCTTCGAATACGCCATAGGTGCCAATGCATACCCACTTTAGAGAAAATCGTCATAATAATAATAATAAAAAGAAAGAAAGAAAGAAAAGCAAAAATACAAGGATTACTAAATATAGTCTTCTCTGATAACACATTACTTTACCTGAAGCTAAAAAACTAATGGCCAATAATGCAACCACAATAATCAGTGTAAATTCCCAAGCACTAGGAAATCCACCTACAGCAGGATGCATTGTCAGACGAATGACAGGTTGAAATGTTGTATTATCCTGACTGTTGATTGGATAGGTGTTCACATATTGTAACATGCTTGTTAATTCTTGTCCTATATTCAAGTCTACGTAATACATGCTGATGGTAATGTTGCCTTTGTGTATTTTCTATGGTCAAGTAAGCAAACATACAAGAATAGGCTATCATTACCATGGATCCTGAATTATCATCTTCTCGAAATGGAATATCATCATAAATAATCACACCAGAAGCACCATCCAATTCAGAATAATACACTTTTTGATAGAAACTACAGCCTCCTCCCTTTTTCACAAGTGCTATTTTACTCGTCATATTCGAAAAGCTAGGTAGTGTGATATTGAGTTGACAAGAATAGCCTCTATCATAGAGTGTTCCCTAACCATGATAAGTAAGTTGTCTCATAGATGGATATACCTCTAAGCCTGAAGAAGGAGGTTGTGTTAAATTATCAAAGGGAACAATACCAGACTTAAACTCTCGTGTCTTTAGATATGCATTCTCAAAATCAACTTCTGTTCCATTCGAATAGACCATGACAGGATCTATGATAGAGATTAGCATAGTATTGCAATAACAAGACATACTTGTTGAAATATAGATATCAGTCGAAGAAAATAAGCTACAGTTGACCACTATCACATAGTGTAATAGCAGTATAAAAATAAAGGGTTTCATCATTAGAAAAAAAAAAAAAAGGTTTATTATTCTTTGGCTTCTGAATTTAATCGCCACATCTTTTTGGGATATCTCTCCAACTGTTTGACAGTGGGTTTAATGTAGCCTATTAACATAACTAAACCAAGAACAACACAGAGTGTGCCTGCAGTATAATAACCATCTCTTTGTATTTGACAAGTACCATGGATTTGCTGGCATAGCTCTTTGCCTGTGTCTGTTGTACATGCAATGACTACAATATAGAGTCAATCAAACAGAAATGGATGTTTTATTTACCTTCTCCAGCATCATTGGATAATGAGCATGTATTGACAGTGAAATAATCCACAGCTTCCAAAACAAAGAATTTAGGCCATGTACCACCAAAATTACTAAAGGTGTTTAATAACTAATCAAATGTTAGTTCATGCTTTCAGATAGACTATACACTTTACTGTCATATAAGTGCCACCAATGACTGGGTCAGCAATACTGGTCATAAAAGCAGAAATACTGACAAATTGAACAGTGGACATGAATGAACTAAGCACTGTAGATAGCATGATCACACCAAAATAAAACATGCCAACAGATTGACCTTGAGGATAGCCAGCTACAATCAACATCCCTAATGCTGAACATGCTAAACGACCATAGAAAGCATAAAGCCACTTTGAAAACGAGTGAATAATAGCAACTACATAAATGGACTTACTGGTTTCAAAGGTCTTGTTCCATTGGACCATTTTGCTGCATAATAACCAAAAAAGATTTGAAGAGGGAAATCCAACAAGACAGAAAACGCTAAATCTTCTCTTGAAAATCCCTTTTCTAGCAGTTTCAATGAAGTAGCTGCCTCATGACAAATAAAACCAAGTTTGGAGACCAACAACACAAGCACAAAAGATCGCATATCTAATATCCCGCCCCTTTTTGTATGAGATATATAGGACGCACACATCACTGTTGAGACTTACGTGGTAATTGACAGATCTTCCAAATAGTAGAATAGACACCAGCAATACCCAATTGACTTTCTTCATCTTCTACATTGATTTCCTTCTTAAAAAACACCAAATAGGCAGTAATGATCAAATACATTACAGCCCAGAATCGCATGTATTCACCTAGTCCCAAAACGCCCACATCTTGAGGCACACTGCGTAAATACTTGTTACTGAATTCAGAACTATTGAAACTCAAAAAGACAGTAAAACTCAAGAAATAACCACAGTTTAAACCAATCGTTTGAGCAGTGGATGCATACGAAAGTGAGTCTTTCGACAATAAAGTCAATGCCCATCCATCCACAGCAATATCTTGAGTAGCACAAAAGAAGATGGTTGTCAAGAATGAATACATCAGTGTATAGATTGGAACATGTTCTGCATTCATCATTTGGTCGATATGGTTACCGAGTAGATAGAACAAGATGCCAGTCAGGATTTGGATAGGCACAATCCATGACTTACGACGACCCAAGGTAGGGTTATAGACAGCATCCACAATAGGAGACCAAAGCAATTTGAGCGAATAAGGCCATGAAGAGAGCGAGAAGATACCAATTTGTGAATAAGACAATTTGGCCTTTAATAAAAATGGAATGGAACCAAACGACAGGCCCACAGGAATACCTTGCAATAGATCTATACACTTGTCAGTTCCTTCTGTTTGTATATCTTGATCTTACATAATACGACAAGCAGGGCAAAATTGCCATAGTCTCGTTTATGTAATGTTTGGGATTCTTCTTCAAATTCTCGAGGTGCTTTGTCTTTAATCAATGCGTCCAACTCTATTTCTTCTGTCTCCTCTTTGGACAAAGGTTTTTGAGTTGTTCTTAAGGTCGTGTTGGTTGTTTGGTGATCCATAATAGCAGATGAAGTAGCCGTTTTTTCTTTTGTATGGTAGTCACTCAAGCTGGGTACTATGGGTTCGTCGTCTAGCGTTGGAAATATATAAGCAGGTGTGCGCATATAAAAAAAAAAAAGGAGAGAAGAAGGCCAAAAGAAAAAGAAAGAAAGAAAAAAAAGAACGATTAATAATAAGTTTGTTGACCTGTTTGATAATGATTGGCACATACTATTTTTGGTTACTGACGGATGTTTAAACAAGTAACACACACAAAAAAAAAAGAGAGAAATGCACTTGTATTTCTGATAGGCATTGAAACTAGAATTCAATGGTTATTTGACAAGTATTTTCAGAATTATACTTGGCTGCTGTGCTTATTCCAGTGTTGTTCATATAACAACGGTTTCGCCTTATACAACAAAAACCAGTCTAGATGATCTTCTTACCGTTATGATTGAATTCTCCTAACACTAATACTGAGTCATTCTTTATAGTTGACGTTTGTTTCTCAATGACTATTTTACAAGTTTACCCCTTTGTGCTGTGACAGTTTGGAAATAATAGAATGAAGGAATCCCCTCTCCCTAGTGCTGACTGATGTATGTCTATGTTGAACAATACATCTCTCTTTCAAAAGTTGATTCAGACAAGTATTCCATCCATTCAATGCTCTTTTTGAGAAAATGACCACTTTTGAATAAAAGGATTGTTTAAATTATGCAAAGAACATTAAACCTCTTAAAATAGACATATCTTTTCTATCTTAAAGTGGGCGGAAAAAGGTAACACAAAGCCTGTTTAGACACACATAAATGCTCTAAATACCTAGAAACCATGTTTACTAACATCTATGGTATCTTTGGAATTGATTTGGACAACAACAAAAAAAAGCGACTTGTCAGAAATAGCCAAAATGACCTTTTAACCAAAGGGTATTACTCATGGAAATCTTGAGTTTGACAATGTTAGATCCTTTTTTTTTGACGCTACAAGACGAAAAATGGAGCTATCGACAAGTCTAAACACTCAACATATGCGTCAAAAGCACTAGTTTTTGGCATGTGTATTTGCGTAACAATCGTACTATAAAAGTGATACGGTAGGAACGAAAAACCTCGTGAGCATTTTTGCCTATTTGCTCAGTATTTCAGCAACAAAACTGCTGTGTTCTTTATATCAATAGACTCACAATGCAAAAATCCACAACTTTCGTCACTACACCAAAGCTCAACAACTGCATTTTTATAGAGTTCCCAGCAAAAGCTCGATTTTTTTTTAATGATTTTATTTGCCGCACGTATCAGTGGTCCTGAGAGGGACCCATTAAAAGAGGTGCTCGATAATCATTTATTATAAGAGGGTCAAAAGAAACAAAAGGGGACTACAATTTCAAAAGTACAAAGAAATCAAGAAAAAAAAAAGAGCAGCTGTTACGAGGAGAGACCTCTCAAGGTGAAAGGTCATTCTCAGCAGCTATACGCTTAATTTGATAGCGAGTGCTGTGAAGGACAGAGAGGTAGTGGAACTGATGATTCTGCATGGTATGAGCCCAATGGGCCTTCTAGATCTCAGAGAGACCGATCAAGGTTACCATGGCTACTGAAAGAGGACAGTTGGTTTAAGCCCGAATCTGAGAAAAATTGAACGATGCAAGTGCATCTGAAACCAGATCCAGAGAGGTGCCTGGCCACAAAAACTCCCTGATCAAGGCATCTCAGAACGGAAATTCTTTGGGGCAGCGAAAGAAGAAATGATAGATCGTTTCCTGATTACCACACAAAATGCAGGCAGCAGTGGGAAAGCGAGCAGGAAAAATCTTAGACAAAAGCATGCGAATGGGAACCTTTCGGGTAAAGCTCGATTTTGATGCGGCGGCGAGAAGAACTGGAATTACTTTTCATTTCAATCTCCACAAATGACCATCTGGTAAATCCTGTGTTCGTTTGCCCCCACATTTGCATTATAAAATGCCTATCTTTCTACTTTTCTATATTTTTTTTTTTTTTTTTTTTTGGCATTCGAAGTTATACTAAGTGCTTTAAAGACAGTAGCTGTTCACAAGTTTTATATGACATTGAGCAAAAACCCTCAATCCAGGGCCTAAACATGCCAATCTTTGATGAGCCGTTACTCAACAACCAGACTATTAAAACGATCCGTTTTTTTTTTTTTTTTTTTTTTTTTTTTTTTTTGTTTTTTGTTTAGAACATGTCCCTTTGAGCCAAGGAATCGAATGGTACCATTGGTCTGGTAGTTTTATCAAATTTGTTTTTTTTTGACCCATGAGGGATCCACGGAGGCCCGTGAAGATGAAAAAAAACAAAACTCGATCAAGAATTTTTCGGAATGACCCCAATGTAGGTCTAATCTTACCAACATCAGAAAAAACGATCTCTAGGTACTTCCAAAGAGAAGAAAACGAGTTTGCTAAGATGAAAACGTCGACTCAATCTGAGCATTGCCTTCAAATATACATCCAAAATTCGTTGCACACTGTAACTGATAGAAAAGAAGCCCTTTTTAGGAGATATTGACTAGCAAGAGGGCACTTGTTTCTACACTACGTGATGCGTAACATGTGCATGATTAAGACATATTATAGCACATGACGCTTATGAGCCCAAAGAGAGCAACTTTGAACATGACAAGTAATAAATACAAACCAAAAGAAGGGTTCGGTATTTCAAATACCGTTTCTCTTTTTGCCTTGCAAAATAAGCACAAAGCTCTAGGGTTAGAAGCCTCCGAAGAATTGTAGTAGTTTAAAAACTATTTACAAGCCACTTTCACTAAGAAGTAGCATGTAATGGATGCAAGAGATAACTAATGGATACTATAGCTCATGATGATGGATCAGATACCGCTAAAATTGAACACAATATATCATGTTTGCATGTGCAATGATTTGCCTTCTCTTCTTATCTAATCACTCTTTTTCAGAAAAGGAACAAGGAATTTGGCGTTTTCAAAAAAAAAAAAGACAAAATCTTAAATTCCATAGGTTTGACTGTATCGAGATACATAAGTTGATCTCAGATTTGATCGGGTCTGTTGTTGAAAATTTATGTACAATTACATCACCCGCAATTCCTTGAACCTGTCAAATTATTCAATTCTCGAATTTTCATATTTCTGATTACGAAAACGAATTGATGAATCAGTCTAGACTTTCAGATTAATAGTAGTAAATTTTTTCTTTTTCTTTGTATTAGTGCATCAAATGACGACCAACAAAAAAACTAAAGCTATTTTGTCACCCATTAAAGTGGGAAACTTAAGATTACAACATCGAGTTGTGTTGGCACCTCTTACAAGATTAAGAGCTACAGTAACAGGAGTTCCTACTGATTTGCAAGTGGAATATTATTCGCAAAGAAGTTCTACAGGTGGCTTATTACTTACCGAATGCACTGCTATAAGCCCTACAGCAAGAGGATATCCATATGGTCCTGGCATCTATAGCAAAGAGCAGATTGATGGTTGGAAGAAAGTGACAGATGCGGTTCACCAAAAGGGTGGCTCTATCTATTTACAATTATGGCACAGTGGACGTACAGGAAAACGAGATCTTAACTCTAACAAAGAACAAGTTGTTTCAGCATCAGCTATTGCTGCCACAGGAACTGGTATTTTAGGAGAAGGCTTTGAAATGCCTAGATCTTTAGAAACTTCTGAGATTGATGGCATCGTTGATGACTTTGCACAAGCAGCAGTCAATGCCGTTGAGAAAGCTGGATTTGATGGCATTGAAATACATTCTGCATTTGGATATTTGTTGGACCAGTTTATCAACACCTCTAGTAATCATCGTGCAGATAAGTATGGTGGTCCAATCGAAAATAGGTGTCGATTTACCCTTCAGGTTGTCAAAGCAGTGGCAGGTGCCGTAGGTGCTGAAAGAACGGGTATTCGAGTATCCCCAGGTGGTGGAGCTTTTCATGATGCCACAGAAGAGTTTCCTATCAAGACTTGTAGCTACTTGTTATCTCAATTACAACAGAATTGGCCGAATATGGCATATGTTCATTTTATGGAAAGAAGACAAGACGATGAACTGGATAAGGATCTTGCAGCTCCTTATAGGTCTATCTGGAAAGGCCCTATCATATCAAGTGGCTTTTCTTCTTCATCGTCAATAAGCCATGCTATCGACTATTCTGAGAGAACAGGAGACTTGATTGCGTTTGGAAGACTCTTTATTTCAAATCCTGATCTTCTTAATCGAATTAGACACAACCAACCCCTTTCTCCTTTTGATTATTCCACTTTCTATAATCATGAAGCCAAAGGCTATACAGATTATCCTGCTTTTAAAGAATAATATATTTACAAGTGCACATATTTTATGAAATTGCTCATGTCTCTCTATCAGACTCGGCATTTATCAAGTGATGATGATGTAAAGCAGAGTATGAGGTTTTGCTCTGCCTAGTCAATGCCCAAAAATCAGGCACCATTAAGAAATAGCGTTCCATGGCTTCTCGGAATCGGATTCTATACTGGCGAGGTGAAACAATCGTAGGTTCTTTTCCACCACCACCTAGTATGCCTGATTCTTTCACCCAACTCTCAAGCTTCTTATCCCAAGTGAAGGTTCGAATAAAGTCTATATGGCAATGTTAAGCTCTATGTTTGTTTTGATCCAATACTTACCAACAATACCGACTACCAATTCTTGCTTTTCCTCATCAATACCAACAAGTAGAGAATAATCCATGACATTTCTGTTTGATAAAAAGAGAGTGTCATTATGAAGCGAACTTCGAAGGATTTCTTTGGAATGTGCACGAATGAACAATGGCGATTGATAAATCACTAAAAAAAAACAGATTCAGTATTGTTGTCTTTTCTTTGCGCTTACATTCTACTAGGTTTTCATCTAAGAGTACTTCATCTTGTTTTCCTGTTGATTGAACATGTCTGTTTCTCATGGATCCCTTGAGATCAAAGATCTTAAAAGAAATTAGTTTATTATTACTCACTACACTAGTCTTACCTTCTTGACATTTCTCTGATAAAACAAGTTTTCCATAACCAACACATCCATTCGCATTGATTTTCCAGTGGCTGAATTTTTATATCCAATGCTATAAAAACCAAAAATTTTTGCAAGTACAGTAGGAAGCTCACTAAAGAATGCTTCTGACATATATTGAAAGTATGCAGGAGCAAAGCGAAGAAAAGCATCCAATTCATATTTTGATAATTGCTTCATCAACAAACGATCATCTATGATCATATTTTAGTTCAGTTAGTCATAAAAAGCAATTTACCTTTTGTCTTCAAGAAAGCTGATCCTGACTTTCCTCCTGAGGAATCCCATTTAATACAACTTGCCAAAGACATAATGAAGCTCTCATCACATCCACAGTTGCGTCTCAAAGCGTCGAATTGTTCAGAAAAGAAAATCTTGCAAAAGAATTTAGTAGAGCCTGTTGAGAAATCTACAAGAAAAAAGTTGGATCATTTGCCTGTTAGACTAAACACTTACTGTATCGCATATGAGTTCCAGATTCTCTTAGTAGAGTTTCTTGGATGTCATCCGCAATTTGCGAATGTTGAGCATCTGCTCCATAATCTAGCGTTGTAATTTCAGAAGGTGCTTTGGCATCCATGATGGAAGCATTTCCGAGTTTAATTGTGCCATCATTAGATCCAGCCTCCGAAGTCAAGTCTTGAATATCATGCATTTTATCAAGATAGTCTTCAGAGCTTAAGGTATAAGCGATAATCGTACTCGGCTCATCTTCTTTTACAACAACATACGAATCAGGAAACAAGTGTTCAGTTGGTTGTCTAATAATAGTAAAGTTAGTAGAGAAAAAAAAAGATGAATATACACACTTACAGAGGAGATTCTAAAGGCAACAGGTTTCCAACACCACTATCCGTTAAAAAGTTGGTCAAAGTCTTCATAAAAGAACTCTTTTCTGCAGAATGACGAATCTCTTCTAAATTCTCTACAAAAGATTTTTCTCCTTCTGTTGCAACGCTAGCTACACGATCAAGTATAATATCAGGATGAATATTATGCAAGTCGCTAAAATTCAAATTTTCTTCATTGGAGGGAGCTTGTATCTTGAGCAGTTCGTTGGCTTTAGGCAAAATGCGTTGACTACCTTCTTCTTCGCCAGACATGCCAGAAGAGAAATCCATTTGACCATCACTTAAAGCAAAACAAGGCCTTTCGTATGAATATGCGTTGAAGGAAACAGGTGATTTTAGTATCAGAGCATTCTCGCTGGACATTGTCTTTGTGCTTTTTCTCAACAAACTTTCAGACAATCGTTCATTTTCAACAACTTGGTTTGCGAAAGGAGCCAAAGAAGTGAAGTAATCAATTTTAGTACTGGTCTTGAGCTTATTGCTGTCAGAATCATCGTCAGAGTCATCTAGAATATCATTATCATCATTGTCAGCATCCATACTATTATCATGGTGATAGCGAGACAAGCTTGACGCAAACATGCTTCTTCTTTTTGTTTCATCACCAAAATCATCATATCTGTGCTTTTTTATGGATCTTGGCTGTCTTAAAGAAATAGAAGACATATCATCCCCAACTGTACCCAGTCCACCACCAAATTCATCATCCATATCTTCTGTGACAAGATCGTTTGCTCGAGTATAAACCTGTATATATGTCTTTTTTCGAGGTAACCGTGATCTGAACCGACGTTCTCCTTTTGTAGTAGAGCTTCTTCTCAAAAAACTATTCGAGCCACTATGTTCATCCTCTGCTTCATCATCGTCATTTTCATCATCAAACTGGGATTTAAATATATTTCGTGCATGAATATCTTGACTATGTCCAATAGAATGATGGCGATAATGCTTTCTACGCAGACGATCCTCGATTGGTCCTCTTGATACAGGACTTTGGTCTATACTATCGCCAGAATCTCTTTTTTGTTGGCGATACAGATCCAGGTTATTGTCAACAAAAGAATCCAAAGTATTGCGTTTATAGCGACTGAACGGCTGATAAATAGGTGGCGTGTTACTATGCTGATGTCGTAATATAGGGATACGAGAGGGTGTATAAGCAGCAGATAAAGTACCTGGGCTTTTGATGCGCAGATACTTGTTGGACGTCATACGATTGAGCGATATTAAGCCTGTAGGCTTATTTCCATCACCAGTTGTCTTGAATTTCTCGTTTAATTCATGCATTAGATCAAGAGAAAGGCGACGTCGTATCTCTGAAGGTAAAAACGAGTTCTTGTGGCTCGATTCTACAGGTTGTTTTTGAGAGGCATTTGCTTTTTCTTTTTCTAGCTCTTGTCGCTCCTTTTTATCGTAAAGCATAGGTAGGCATTCAGAAGGTGAAGTGGATAGCATAGGCATAATAAGCTGATTAGACTTCGCCTCATTGGCCTTGTTAGTCGCTATCTTGCGCTTAAAGATATGTCCAATGATGGTATCATCGTCTTCTCCATCCAAGCCAATGCCAAGCAAGGGAAGATCAGTCACTTCAGTTGCTCTTTTAGTACGTTCATTACCCATATTGTTGAGATTAGAAGTATCAGCTATGTCTGTAGGAAACATCTTTCTGAGTTGATTAGTAGTGATTTTTTTGAGTTCACGTTCAGGCTGCAAATAGTATTGGACAAAATCAGTATAGATAGCATCCCAATGAGCTACTACTTGGAAAAGGTTGCGTCTAACAACATTGATTGTCAAAGTGTCATGAGGGTCTGACGTAGCATATACATTTTGAACAAGTTGTAAAGCGTCTTTCTTTTCACCTTGTGCTTCCAAAGACATGTCTTGCAGCTCAGCCTTACAGGCTTCCAGTTTGTGTGGATCAACCAAATCAAAAGGAAAAGCCTTATTTCGTTCAATGATGGACTGGTAGAATTTGTTGATTTTCAGTCTTAATGATTTGAGTTCAGCTTCCTTCATGTCTCTTTGAATTTGACTATGAATAAACAGTTTCATAGGCGGCACAGCTACCTCCAACAAGTCAATAGAGTCATATTGAAAACGTACAGTAAGATCCATATAACCAAAGTAACGCACATGGTTTTGTGTTATATCATGAGGACAAATGTCAGCTCGACAATGAACGCCCTTTTGGTAGAAAAAGATCTCTAGGAATTTACCAAAGGAATAATTCCAAGTGTTTTCAGACATGGGCAATACTGGTGTAGGCTTGTTGCACTCTCTACAATAACTCCACATTAAGAGCTTGTCAGACATACCAGGTAAAGGACAAGGAAAGCGTTCAATCATGACATTCACGCGTGCATTACCGTGTGCATAAGATCTGTAGTGCTGTATCATTGCGTGATCACACATAAATGAAGAACAGCTTTCTTGAGCATCATTACATAAATCCATAATATATTGACCAAGCGTCTTGTCTGAAGGAAAGCGATAAAAACTAAAAACACGAATTTCAGGTCCTTGACAAGGCACAGTAGTTACTGTACAAACACTAGAATACAAGACCACAATATTTTGATGATAAAAGGGTGAGATGGACTCAGGATTTTCCCCTATATAAGCATCCCAAGCTCTTGAGATTTGTTGGTTTTTAGTAAGCAATTCATATTCTGCGTCCATCAAAGCATCATTATCCATTCTTTGAAAGTGATAGTGATCTATAGACTGTTTGTCAAATGTAGATTTTGTTGGTGAAGTAGATAGTACCATTTCTTTACCGTTTACTACAGTAGAATTTGTAATGATAGAAGAACCAGAAACAGACTTGCGACGTTTTTGTTCATGTATCAAAGCCAACTTGTCCTCAGTTTCTTTAAGTACTAGCAGCAAATAAGGAGGAGAAAAGTTGACAGATTGCGAGACAGAAAGGATTGTGTTTTTGTATAGATTGATTAAGCCATTGATATAATGAGAATTAGCAGGTTCGTTGTCTTCTTCTTCATGTAGAGATGTTGTGATAGTCCCACTGTCTTCTATTGAAATGTCAGGTAGCTTCTTACTTCCAGTATCTACTTCTATGGATCCACGGTTTTTTGCAAACGAATCCAATAACAAGGATGTTTCCAACTTTAGATTATTAACAACAAACACCATGAAATCAATCAATCGTTTGATGACCCGAAGTGTCTCCAATTTTTCTCCACGCAGTACAATAGTACCACCTAGTTCAGGAGCACAATCATCAAAGACTAAAAATGTCTTGCGCCTGTTTGCAATCCATTCATGCATCACTGTCTGTATCTCAAAGGATCCACAACGACCAAACGAAAGTTCATGCTGAAGTTTATCTACTGAAGTGACGATGCTTGCCTGAGTGCATCTAGCTATAGCTTCAATGACACTATGCTTTACATTATGGATAACAGGGATATTTGCCTCCAATAAAAACTCTAGTGCCAATCGAGACACAGTCGATTTCACTAAAAGTAAAGACGGCTTTAATGCCACAATGCGGCCTATCAGTTTACGAACATGCTCTCTTTCTTGAGAAATCACTGGTGCAATAGACAGTAGCTGGTTTTCCATTTCAATACGCGAATAATCCAAAGAAAACATCAAGATTAGGATACGAGGATTTGAAATGTTCTTCACCATCCGCTTATGAGCAACGTTTTTGGTGCACATAACACCCTTAACATATGTACTGTCTGAAGGCAACCCACCAGGAATTTTTTTTATCTTAACATAATGTCTCACATCCATGTCGTCGCCTGCTCGAATATCTGGCTGAACATGGTTTGTTACTTTAAGTAAAAGATTCATGATCACTTCCTCCCATTCTTCTTTTGTTCCTTGAGTTAAATCAATACCCTCCATCAATTGCCTCAACATTTTACGTGCATGAGTTTGAGCACTTAAACTCAATTCAACAGTCTGTGGTAATCCTGAAATACGGCGTTGGCGAGGCAATCGATTTATAGGTTCTTGTTGCTGCTCTTGTTGCAATTGTTGTGGCTGCTGTAATTGCTGCTGTGATTGTTGTTGCTGTTGCTGAAATCTAAGGTCGTCTATACCAAAAGGAGAAAGTAAAGTGTTTGGTGAATAGGTATCTGCAGGATCAAAATAACTGGATTTAGGAAGACCAGTAGTGTTGATGCGGATCTTGCTGTTTCTCAGTAATTTTCGATTTCCATTTGTGCTGTTGCTGCCTGTAATGCTTGTTCTTCGGAACGAATTGAATGAAGGACGAGCAGAAGTAGTATTTTTACCTCGCAATTCCTCTCTACGTTTCATTCTTAAACGATTGTCATAAGATTCATCATCGCTGCCTATGGTAGGTACGCTGCTAAGCAAGGGACTACTGACATTGGCTGAAAGCAACAATGACTCATTTCTTGCTGACAGTATATCATGAGAAGAAGATAGCTGTGGTGGAGAAAGCAATCCGGAAGGCATTACCATTGAATTCAGACCAAGTGCTGATTGATGATATCTATCGTGATAATTGTGGTGATGATGGATATGATGATGGTGCAATTGGTCTTGATAAAAGTCTATCGTAGGGTTGCTGTTTCCTGGAAATGGACTTAGTTCGGATTCTGCCAGTACTGTACCACCTCCACGATCAGACACATAGGGCGAAGAAGGATACCATGTAGTATGTGATTGGCGTGTTGTGTCTTCCAGAGGTGCAGAAGAAGATGTATTTGATCTCGGCCTTGATGTTGACTTGAGTAAAGATGTGCCTGCATCAAACAAGCGTTTCAAGCCACCTGTATTTACAGTGACATCTGTACTAGAAGCTCCTGTAGTTGTGATTGTTGGAATATTGCTATGAGTTATTGTGAGCGATTCAATGCCTGGATCACCATGAAAGGTTGTGGATGAATGTGGTCTATCGTTAATCCCATAGAAATCATGATTGATCTGAGGTGAAGTGCCCATATAGCTCTCAGAGCCTCGAGCTGGAAGTTCTAAAGCAAAAGTAGTGGTTGTCGCATTGTCATTTCCATATGCACTTCGAGCTTGTTTTAATGCTGTAGTTGGTATCTGCATTTGAGGAACTTCAAGAGGAGGCTTTTGTGATGGTATAATAGGTGATGCATAAGATTCTCCCTGGGACAGTTCTTGTTGTTCTTGTTGTTGAGGTTGATGTTCTATATGAAAATGAGATACATTCGCTTGTTTGGTTGAATAGTCATTATGTAGGTTAATGGTAATAGTAGAAGAGCGTTCATGAAGTTGCTGCAACTGCTCTGAATAACAAAAGTTGCATACTCGAACTTGACCCTTTTGTTTATACAGTTTTCCTGATATGACATGCGATGCACATTTTGCACAAAAGATTTGACCTATTTTACCTTCATTAATGCTCTTGTGTTTTCTTGATTTGAAATATCGTACCACATATACGGCAATGATGTTTTCGCCTTAAAATAGTAAATGGTTTACGGCACTTGTAACATTCTTTGCATTGTTCATCTGGCATCCAAAACTCTTTATCGCTCTTCTGTCCTCGCAAACGGGCTAATATTCGAGACAAGGAATTTGAATTCGAAATAGAAAAGTTGGTAACCACTGACTGAGTGTCACTGTCGATGGATCTTCTTTTCGACAAAGGTGAATGAAGCAAATAGTCAAGTGCTTCTTGCTCTTGTGATCGTCCACTGCTTTTACTCGTGGCTGGCATATTAAATTGCACTGTAGCATTAGTATGCTCATTCATTGGCAATACATCCAGCTTTTGATTTCCTACGGTTACTGTTGCCGTTGTTGTTACAGTTGTTGAAGCAGGTGAGCGTGGTATGACAGCTGTAGTAGGAGTGGTAGGAATAGATAAAACAGAAGGATCTTTGTTTGAACAAATAGTAGTTGTCGAAGAAGAAGAAGCTGTAGTCAAATGCTTGCTTAGGCTCGAGTTAGTACTTGTAGAAGGAGGTATTGTCTTTGGTGCGTCGCGTTTGTGATTATTATCGTTGAGGCTTCGATGTTCTGTATTCTCAGGCCCTGAAACAGCGTGGAATACTTTATCAAGTATCTTTGACAGTACTCCCTCTTCATTATTGTTTTCTTCAGGTATTTGGAAATCAAAAGTAGTTAAACTGGACTTGCGCTGTTTGTCCATAGTGTGTCCTCAACTGCATAATTTTATCAAAAGAAAGAAAAGAGGATTGCAGTCACTATTTTTTTGGATTTTAAATACGGAGTCAAAGTGTATTGTCTTTGGAACAGAGAAAATTGACGTCAACCAAAGTATTTGCCAATTAAGAACAAATAAACCTTTATCATGAATTTTTAGAGCTAAAGACTTGTCTTGTATTATTAAATAACTATTTGTACAGTATTTCCAGTCTTAATTGGTCACTACATTGGAAATATTCGTCAAGATTTCGAATTTAATTGGTTGATTTTTTTAAGCAGTACATGTTCAAACCGAAACTCGCAGAATACCGGATAGAGGGGGGGATGGTTCACATCACTGTGGTTAGGAAGGGGCAGTCCTAAAAAATACAAAATGCATAAACGTATTTCTATTTCTTTAATGACGAATACTTCGTCCACTCCAAAAAAGAGCACTTTGACATTATAGCTGCTATTAGTTTTGTAATATCTCTATTCTTTTCATTATGCAATATTATTTTTTCACACAAATAAAACATTTATTTGATAAATAACTGGTTTCTTTGTGTGATAAAATGATCTGTTGAAAATGATTTTGAGAAATCACTTTTTCTTTCTGTAAAATAACTATAATTTCTTCCTCTTCTTTAAGAAATGCATACTCATACAAAAGTGATTGCTTTTTGGAGTGGATGGAGTGCTCTTTAGCTACCTCCTCTCTATCTAGTACTCTGCGGATTTCGGTTTGAACATGTCCAATAGCGAGTGGTCCCTAAGAAAACCGCTCTTTGAACCATGGAAGAAAGCAACAACTACAAGTGTGGCATTTACAACCTTGGTTTCAGAATCCCAACAAAAATAAAGGTTAAACCCGTTTTCTTTGATGGTAAATATGCATCTTTAAAAGTTAGAGATGATATCTTTACACCTGTTTTTTAGAAACTATTTTGATGGCAGATTCGCGTAATCTGGATGCTCAAACAAGCTTGCAACTCCCTCTACACTGAGCCGCCATCTCACACAGCATGAAGGCCATGCTACGACCAACCTCAACTTCACACAAAAAAGAAAAATTGAGTCAGGCAACAATGATATTTCTGTTACCGGTAATGTAATTTTTGATTGATTTCGTAACTCTCCCACCAGAGTGTGACCTTCTTCTTGTAACCGAAGATGAAGCAATCATAGGACATAAAAAGGATACAAACAATAGATGTTTTTATACTCTGATGAGTTCCCTGACTACTATTCAGCCTCAGTCATACTCTGCCAACTTTCTATGACTGTCTTTTAAGGGTTTATTGAGGGTCATAAAGATAAAGAAACTATATTAATAAGTACAAAGGTACATGATCTATGCTTTTTCAAATTATTAGATTGACACAGTGGTCATAACACTATTTTATATGACAATGCTTTTACATATAGCTGCATAATAATGAATTTCGATTGCCGCCAAGGCTTACAAAGTGGTAGCACAAGACATATGCAGTTGTACCTGGATCGTTTAATACAGTTTGAACTATTGAAGAACAAGAAAGAAATACTCGTCAAAGCAGAGAGTACACTAGTATCCCAGGCAAAAAGAGAAACGGTATTTGAAATACCGAACCCTTCTTTTGGTTTGTATTTATTACTTGTCATGTTCAAAGTTGCTCTCTTTGGGCTCATAAGCGTCATGTGCTATAATATGTCTTAATCATGCACATGTTACGCATCACGTAGTGTAGAAACAAGTGCCCTCTTGCTAGTCAATATCTCCTAAAAAGGGCTTCTTTTCTATCAGTTACAGTGTGCAACGAATTTTGGATGTATATTTGAAGGCAATGCTCAGATTGAGTCGACGTTTTCATCTTAGCAAACTCGTTTTCTTCTCTTTGGAAGTACCTAGAGATCGTTTTTTCTGATGTTGGTAAGATTAGACCTACATTGGGGTCATTCCGAAAAATTCTTGATCGAGTTTTGTTTTTTTTCATCTTCACGGGCCTCCGTGGATCCCTCATGGGTCAAAAAAAAACAAATTTGATAAAACTACCAGACCAATGGTACCATTCGATTCCTTGGCTCAAAGGGACATGTTCTAAACAAAAAACAAAAAAAAAAAAAAAAAAAAAAAAAAAAAACGGATCGTTTTAATAGTCTGGTTGTTGAGTAACGGCTCATCAAAGATTGGCATGTTTAGGCCCTGGATTGAGGGTTTTTGCTCAATGTCATATAAAACTTGTGAACAGCTACTGTCTTTAAAGCACTTAGTATAACTTCGAATGCCAAAAAAAAAAAAAAAAAAAAAATATAGAAAAGTAGAAAGATAGGCATTTTATAATGCAAATGTGGGGGCAAACGAACACAGGATTTACCAGATGGTCATTTGTGGAGATTGAAATGAAAAGTAATTCCAGTTCTTCTCGCCGCCGCATCAAAATCGAGCTTTACCCGAAAGGTTCCCATTCGCATGCTTTTGTCTAAGATTTTTCCTGCTCGCTTTCCCACTGCTGCCTGCATTTTGTGTGGTAATCAGGAAACGATCTATCATTTCTTCTTTCGCTGCCCCAAAGAATTTCCGTTCTGAGATGCCTTGATCAGGGAGTTTTTGTGGCCAGGCACCTCTCTGGATCTGGTTTCAGATGCACTTGCATCGTTCAATTTTTCTCAGATTCGGGCTTAAACCAACTGTCCTCTTTCAGTAGCCATGGTAACCTTGATCGGTCTCTCTGAGATCTAGAAGGCCCATTGGGCTCATACCATGCAGAATCATCAGTTCCACTACCTCTCTGTCCTTCACAGCACTCGCTATCAAATTAAGCGTATAGCTGCTGAGAATGACCTTTCACCTTGAGAGGTCTCTCCTCGTAACAGCTGCTCTTTTTTTTTTCTTGATTTCTTTGTACTTTTGAAATTGTAGTCCCCTTTTGTTTCTTTTGACCCTCTTATAATAAATGATTATCGAGCACCTCTTTTAATGGGTCCCTCTCAGGACCACTGATACGTGCGGCAAATAAAATCATTAAAAAAAAATCGAGCTTTTGCTGGGAACTCTATAAAAATGCAGTTGTTGAGCTTTGGTGTAGTGACGAAAGTTGTGGATTTTTGCATTGTGAGTCTATTGATATAAAGAACACAGCAGTTTTGTTGCTGAAATACTGAGCAAATAGGCAAAAATGCTCACGAGGTTTTTCGTTCCTACCGTATCACTTTTATAGTACGATTGTTACGCAAATACACATGCCAAAAACTAGTGCTTTTGACGCATATGTTGAGTGTTTAGACTTGTCGATAGCTCCATTTTTCGTCTTGTAGCGTCAAAAAAAAGGATCTAACATTGTCAAACTCAAGATTTCCATGAGTAATACCCTTTGGTTAAAAGGTCATTTTGGCTATTTTTGACAAGTCGCTTTTTTTTTGTTGTTGTCCAAATCAATTCCAAAGATACCATAGATGTTAGTAAACATGGTTTCTAGGTATTTAGAGCATTTATGTGTGTCTAAACAGGCTTTGTGTTACCTTTGTATGCCTAAGAAAAAGATAAGTATCTGTATGAATTGATAGTTTTTTTTTCATTACCAAAGCATCTGCTTGCTTAATGCATATGTTACATGAATCATATACTTGATAGTGCATGCACGTAAAATGCCTTGCTAAAAAAAGATACTTGAAAAGAATATTTGCTTATAAAGGAAATTTCATTGTTTATTATCATCAACTTGTTTTACTATATGGATACTCAGTACTCTCTCTCTCTTTTTTTTTTTTCGTAGCGCAATAATCTCTGATTGAAAAAAAGATGGTTTTATGATCAATGACAATTTATTTCATTTCTTGACACAACAAAGCCGAGAACAGTAATAGGGCTCATAGATTGAATCTGAAGATGTATTTCCCGTCCTAACACTTTCTTCTTTGTAGGTGTGATTATGCATCAAGTAATATACTTATAGTGAAGTAATACAAAGAAAAAAAGCAGGCTTCTATTTGTGTATTACTTGCTTTTTTCAAATGAAATCAGCCTTAAGCAGTAATTTAAGCATAATTCATAGATCCATGGCAACAATAAGGTTCTCGTCATGACAACAGTGAGACATTCCGCTTTCACGTGAAAATAAATCACATTCATTTCCAGTCTTTTTCTATTTCTTTTTCTTTTTCTTTTCTTTCTCTTTTCTTTGATTGCAATGACACAAACACCAACACAAGATAAAAGTGGTTATAAAAACTCACTCACTATACCCGGTAAACTAACTAGTTTTTTATAAGATAAGACCTAACAGACAACTGTAGAAGAAGAGGAAACAGCCTCTTCCTCATCATCTCCAAACACAAAAAAACGAAGCTATGAGTCTGAAGAAAATACTTCAGCTAAAAAAGAAAGAAAAGGACGTAAAGCACCTCATGAATTATTAACAGATGCAGAAAAGAAAGCAAATCATATTGCATCCGAGAAGAAGCGTAGACAGAATATTCGATTAGGGTTTGACCAGTTAATTGAAATTGTGCCTTCATTAACACAGGGCAATCGATCTGAAGCGTTTATTTTACAGAAATGTAAGCTCTTTTTGGCGTGGGAAAACCTTCTGATTCGATTTGAATAGCTGTAGATCATATTCGACATTTAATTAGTGTCAAAAATGACTTGAAGAATCAAATAAGAGATCTTCAAGGTGTATTAGGAGAGCCGTAAGTTTGTAGTCATTTATAGAAGTGTATTAACTTATCTATATACGATATTAGAAATTATGATGAAGATGTAAGGCATTTTATTTTATCAACATATAGACTCATTTCCATTTTATATATGTATATAGTCTTCTGAGGATGATTTGGCTTATTCCACTTTTTAATTAAAGATAGTATGGATTAGATTCCTGTTGAAACTGCTACAGTAGATGTGGCATGAGAAGTAGGAGGTGGAGGAGAAGTAGAAGGAGTAGTAGAAGAAGCAGTAGTAGTAGTAGAAGTGGAATCTAGAGGAGCAATGGGTTCTGTAGATTGTGTTTCAGTCTCGGTATTGTTGTTGTTGTTAGAAGGTTGATTATTGATGGAAGCCATGTTTAAATTGTTGGAAGATAAGGCACCACTCATACCTAATTTAGCGTTCAATTCTTCCACTTCCTTCATTAAACGATAACCTTCTGATCCTTGCATTGCACCCAAAGATAACTTGGCCTTGAGTTCTTCCACTTCTTTAGCCAACTTGGCATTTTCTTCTTCCAATTTAACAATCTTTTCTTCCATTTCATGAATATGTTGCTTTTTCTTTTTACGGCATTCTTTAGCAGCCACACGGTTTCGTAACAAACGGCGTTGACGTCGCTCATCATTGGACAAGCTACGTGAATTGGCTCGCTTATTGCCTGTAGTCGCATTACCTTCAGTCAAATCAGCCGGGTGATTGGGTGGTTGTGCATGATAATGGTGGGGTAATTGTGGAGGTGGACCAGGTAAGGCTGTGATTACATTACCGCCTTGTTGAAGCTGCTGCAATAAGTTAGAGGCCAATGTGGGCACAGCAATAGGTGACACCATGGCTTGTGCCAAAGAAGAAGCTGTCAGGTTAGCCAAATCAGGATGACCTTGTGCATGAACATAGGATTGAATAAGTTGTTGTTGTTGCGATTCACTAAGTAGATGCAAAGCAGCTGGAGGAGGATGTTGTTGTATCGTCAACAGCGTTCTGTTGGATGTGTTGTTTTCTTCTGGTGCATCTGTCGTGGGATGACTGTTAGATGGCGTAGGTGATGGATTGGCTTGTTCAGTCACTGTTGATGGTTCTTCAACAGGTCCAGTAGTACTCGTATTGTCTTGTGAACTACCTTCAGTTGTTTTCGCTACGTCTTCCAATCTGGCTGATTTCGAGTCTCTTGATTCATTGGGTTCATCTGCAGAACGCTTTACACCAGCCAAGTCAAAGCCTTTGTTTTCGTTTGAGATAGGAGAAGATGCTTCAGACATGTGAACTGCTTTTGAAATAGATTTATTTGAAAATTAAAAGGTGACGTAGCAAAAACAAAAGAAGAGAAAGAGAACAAGAAGTATATGAGTACCATGATAAATATAGGGTTGTAATAAACACACAAAATATATATATATACATACACACATAGACTGTATATGCGTGTATCATAAACCCACATACAGTCTATATACCTGTATATATCTTGTTGTTCTCTTACCTAATAGTTGATATTATATGCGTTTTATTTAATTGGATAATAGTCGGGAATAACTTTTTTGATGACGAAGAAGTCGACGTAACAAGAAGAAGTGGATGACGAAAGGACAAAAAAAAGGGACCCCCACTTTTTTGTTGATTTTTTCATTTTTGTGACTAGCTCTAAGCCACATGACATGATGATATATATATGTATATATATATATATATATATATATATATATGTGTGTGTGTGTACGTATGTGTGTGTGCAGCCAACGAGAGCTATTTACACTGTAGAGAATGAAGGAAAGCTTACGGAGAGTTGAAATGCTTCAACATACATTCATATTTATGCAGGATGGTTTTGAACAAGATCCATCCTATTGAGATTGAAATTTGTGCATAGCATGTATATTAGCATACAATAGGCCAATCAGAATTCAAGAACAAGTAGCCAATCAATATATACATCATGCAGCCCCTATTTAGTCATTCTGCCTGACTCCTAGATTATTGTTGTTCAACATTATGCTTATCTTTATGAGGTGGATGCGTAGACAAAAGAAGTACCTACCTCCTTAGTATAATTCCTCAAGTAGTATATCTTTTTAGCCATAAGCTTGACCAAACGTACCTGTAACCGTAACCATAACCATTGTTTCTCTTGGATGGTGGAACTGCAAAGCTGTGGTTCCGATTATATTGCGTTTTCATGACTTCTCAAGGTAACTTTAATGTGATGAATTCCATCTGGCTAGAAAACTAATATTGCTCTATGCAAATAGAAGGCTTACTAGCATTCAGAATACCCTTTAGTGAACAGTTTAGTCCTGATAAAATGAGTAAATTCATTCTGATATATCCTGGCGTGAAGAATATAATTTCGAAAACTTTACTGGACAGTAATGGAGATGCATATAGAAACGGCGACACAAAATGGGAACATGAGCATATACTTAAGTCTTTGGAGCAACCACCCATTAGTGTACAAGTAAGAGCAACAGTTGATGCTGATGTAAAATGTTGCCCATCTTGCTTATATTAATTACCCAAACTATAAGCACAAGAACGAGTGATAAACCTCTTTTCAGCACTATTTGTGCTCTGTCTCTATCATACTAGTATTGTCTCATCATACAAGAAGCGACGAAATAACAAATGATTAGTTGTTCTTTTTATTTAACACATGAATTCAAACCAAAGCTATCTTTCTGACAATGATGGCTTTCAGGAGCCTATTCTTGTAACCTTGTGCAAAAGATGTACTACCTTTATTGAGCTCGGAAATAAGCAACTTATTTCAAACGAAGACTATACATTTGTTGAAGAAGGAATGCGTCTGCCCGTTACCTCTACTATGCAATTCCAAAGCCTTGATTCTCTTATAGATATCATTTATGGGTGGGCAGAAAGAGAGCATATGCTTTTGGTCAGATCAAAATTTGAAGACGAAAGAAGATTGTTTTTGACTTGCAAATTAGTGATCGCTTTTCTCAAAACAAAGCAAGACCTAATGGAGAAAGACAAGCCACGTCTTTCAAGAATGGATGTCAATTTATCATCAGAATTACTTATAAGGCCGCTGGTGAATATTGGTTTGTAATTAGGCCAAGATTCGCTGAGGAACACTGTCATAGCCATCCATGTACTGAGGCATACCATAGAATCACTCCCCAACATTTGCAACGATATTTAGCTAAGAGCTCGCAACAGAACAGACAATATTGGGTCCGACCATGCAAGACATTACAATGGGCGAAGTCAGAAACTGCCTGGTGGAAGATATTTTTAACTACGAAGAACAGCCTTCCAATTCAGCAAGTGCCATTCATAACGCCAGTAAGAACCATCTACGTCGACGCTTCTGATGCAGGATGGAAGTTTCTCGTCATATATAATCGAAACACCTGATTTTTCTAACATTCATGACAAGGAAAAATCCAGAAACGTCAGAGCCGACAGCTATCTATCACGCTGTTTCGATGTACGCAAAGAACTTTTGTCCAAACCCGCATATACAGTATTTCTACTTCAAATTCAGACGATGTTAAATTTTTTTTGGACGAATCAAAATTATTTTTCAGATGTTTAGCTTACCTTTTTTGGACAAATGAAAATTAGCTGTAAGACATGTTTTAAAATAAGATCTAATTGTGGATGCTCAAGATAACAATTTCGTTTTTTGATGGTTTTTTTTAAATTACTAAAACAAAATGCTTATACAGTATATTTTCAAGAGCTTTTTTGTAGCAAACAACAAGTGAAGAATGGTTGATATATAGTTCAGTGCTATACATGCAGTGTCATATACACTTGCAATATACCTAGTCTGATTTGACATGTCAACGCTGTTAAGAATATTTATGATATTTTTATTTCTGCTGTCCAAAAAAAAATAACGCTCTCGTGCCTATCCTAATGGGCATTATAAAAAACCTCTTTATACAACCGTACGTGTACATTCAGTTATTACTGACTTGTTCAGAAAACAGTTGATTCTATATACATATTTCATAATTTAAGACAACTTTATTGAATTGTTAGTAATACATCATCGATTTGGGATATTCAAAAGATAATACATACTTAAGAGTGTGCTTTATATGTGATGTTGTGACCTTACATAAGTTATAAAAAGTTTTTTCGAGAGAAAAGAATGTATATTTAACATGTCACGTCAAAGCTCATATTTACTATATTCTGATTTGGTGGCAATGAATAAAATAACCAAAAAATCCATTTTTTTTTCATTTCTTTCAATTGTATACTATATAGTGTAATAGCTTTCTTCTAGCCAATACTATCTATTATATTCCAAATACGTAAAAAATTGAAAAAAATGATGAAAAGAAGTGGAAAACAGTCTGATAATGGTCGTGGAATCAATACTGATAAAGTCGAATATTATAGTAAATAGATGAAATCCCATTGACCACACTTTTTCTGATACAACAGAAGAAACCGAACAAGAAGTTACTGAAGATAATTCAGATGAAGATTTCCAACCGATTATGTATAGAAAAAGAACTAGTACGTCTTATTACATGATCTTTATGTACAGGTCTAATCTAACTTTTCATATACGTAAAGAAAACACGCCGTATAGTTCTGAAAATAAAAAGGCTAAACTAAATAATGTGGTCCATACCTCTTCTAATACAAGTGCTACTGCTAGCTCAAGCTCCATAATAATCAACCTCAGCTCTTCAGCAGTCAAACCAAGCTCTTCAGCAGTCAAACCAAGTTCTTCAGTAGTTGAATCAAGCTCTTTAGTTGCTGAATCAAGCTCCTCCAATTCAAATGTTGCCAATTCAAGCTCCCCAGTTTCTGAACAAATTAAACAAGTGATCACAATCAAAACGACTATTCAAAATATTTGGAATCAGGATCATGTACGACCTTTATATGATTTAGTCGACAATGTCAATATACTAGTTTTACATACTTATAGTTTCTCAAAATACATATTTTTGGAGGAGCTAAAGAATAGCATTGACTTCAGCTTGGCAGATTTTGTAACAAAGGAGTTTTTCGTAGAGGTGTTTCTGGCTCTGATCATTCGTCGTAATGTTCCTGGAAAGGTAAAAGATAGAACCGCTATCTATCGTGAATTGATATCTCGTCACAAATCATCGTATTTTGAAGATGCTTAATATACTCCGTTTGAGATAAAGTACGCGCAACAGCTCGCATTGTACGAATGTACTAAAATTAATACGGCTTACCACAATAATATCAAGGCACATTTTGGTAACAGATTGCGTATGTTATTGAACATGCTTTCTAAAAAGAAGAAAAGTTACTCAGTCTCGATCATCGTATGAAAGCTGTAAATGCCACGAAACAAGCTATATAAGAAGCCCGCCGAAAAGAAGTATTTGAACCCCTTAACAAAATGAAATTCGCTGTATCAAAAAAAGAAATTCCTTCTTCGGACGTCCTGGATGAAAAAGCATTATCATCTGTAAGGGACTTACTATCAACTTACCCAAACAACTACAAATTCGAAAAGAATTTTATCTATTATAATGTTAAAGCTCACCCAGAGAAGCATTTCAATGCTTTCTACAAGATTGCTAAACTTCTGGAAACTGAAGCAGCTAAAACATTTAATTATTTTCCAATCAAAACATCGTTTATACCATCCTACATTACTCTGGATTCCAAAATAGTTCATCATCACATACTGAAGCAGAAAACTTCCTTCAAGGCGGAACAAAAGTTTGAGATTTGGAGCAACGTCGTTAATTTAAACAAGAAATCATTCAAACCTCAAGGACTTAATAAATCTCTACGATTTCAGGGTACCATTGAAACTGATGGTATTTGTGCTTCGGTGTTAAAACAGAATATCACCACGGGTAAAAAGCAGCCAAGAATGAATAATAAGAAGACAGATACTATCGACGAGGAGTATGTCGAAAATATACTACCTGCTACACTGAAGGAAAACCAAGGCAAATACATTTTAATTGACCCTGGAAGACGAGACCTTATGTTTTGCATGCAAGAGTCAAGTACGAAGGAGAAGCCCCAAATTCTAAAATATACAAAAATCACTAGAAATAAGCTGACCAGACATAACAAAATATTAAGCAAACAAAATACGCCAGAGTCAGTAAAAATCGCCCAACTCATTTTGTCTAAAACCGTATCTTCTTCAGTAGACATTACAAAATTTAGGGATTACATCAAAACCAGAGCCTCTGTCACACATGTATTAACGAGATATTATGGAAATGAAACAATGACGATCAATGAATCATATTTCCCTGGATCTGTCACGGAATTCTCAATACGACGATGATGTTTATACTATGGAGATTTGTTTGTTATAAATTTTCGAGGATATTATCCGCAACCGAAAGACACTACTAGCACCACTACTGATTTGAATTTGTATGCGACTTATTTGGAAATCATGTTAAAACAAAAGCACATCGCACAGCGTCTGACTGCAACAACAAAAAACTCACTAAATGCACTGATTAGTAACATGTCCTTAAGTAATGAAGATAATGGGTTAAAACACAAAGCAAGCACACAATTAGAAAAATTGCGACTGTTACCTTTCAGAAAGATAAAATTCAACAGCAAGCTCTATCATGATCAAAATGATGCCAATTTGGTTCAACGGCTAAAGCTAAAGTTTGGGAAAAACTCGATTTTAGTGATAGGTAATTGGTCTGCTCCGAATACGAAATTCCAGGAGCCCACAAGAAGTAAAGGCCTAATCAAAATGTTGAAGAAGGCAGGATTTACTGTTCTTTTAATCGACGAGTTTAAAACGTCCTCATATTGCCCTACTTGCGAAAGCGAACTGGAGACATTCAAGACTGTTGTCAACCCTCGCCCATACAAAAGAGCCGATGCACCAACTGTTGAATGTCACGGTTTATTAAGGTAGACGATAATAATAATTGTAGAATGGAGCTATTAATGACTATAACCACTGGATTATTAGATGTCAAAATCTTAAATGTCTTGATAACGGCGAAAAACAAAGAAGAAAACTCTGGAACCGGGACTTGGCCGCAGTGCTGAACTTTAAGATAGTTGAAAGCTTACGAGAAACTGGTCGAAGACCAGCAATATTTTGCAGAAAAAACACCGAAACTATCCATCAAGGTTAACGCTTTGGTTATTTAATGCAGGTACCTACTTTTGAATTTAACATAACAATCGTTTTCCGTAACTAAATTTTCATTTGTCTAATTTCTTTTTTTACTTCGTCCAAAAAAGGTAAGCTAAACATCTGAAAAATAATTTTGATTCGTCCAAAAAAAATTTAACATCGTCTGAATTTGAAGTAGAAATACTGTATCAATTCTACCTAATAAACTCCGCCTTAGTAGCTACGTCACCAAATAAAAAATTCTCCAGAGTTTGAAGAAAACATGTACACTTTTTCATTTTTACACTTTATATTATACTTAGCATCAAGAGCCATGACCAGCGCCAGTAATGCTGTCGAAAAAGACCTTCTAATTTGCGAATAGTGCAGGGTATTCATGAACGCGGGGGATTGTTTACTCTGGAGTGTGGGCTCCTATATTTTGCTTTAGAATGGAGAGGCTGGCTTGTTTGATGTTTGTTGCGTTTTCTTTTTCATCTCTAAAGGTAATGTACACAAAACGCTTTTTAATTAGTAAATGAAAAATATTGACCAAAAACAAAAAAAAACTTGAACATAGGTGTATACACCCTTATAGTAACGGCATTCACTATACCAAGCCATGACCAGCGCCGGTAATGCTGTCGAAAAAGACCTTCTAATTTGCGAATAGTGCAGGGTATTCATGAACGCGGGGGATTGTTTACTCTGGAGTGTGGGCTCCTATATTTTGCTTTAGAATGGAGAGGCTGGCTTGGTTGGTGTTTGCTGCGTTTTCCTGGCGAGTTGTTGCTATACGGCATCTTTGTACCAACCATACAATCCTCATTTGGTCAACTTTATCTATCAATAATCAAGACTACGCTTCCATTTACGATGATGTTTGTCAAATATACAGTGAGAACGGTGAACTTTGTCACTGAGAAAACTGAATGTCCATAACCAAAAAATAAATGTCACTTTCCAAAAAACTGATGGCATCAAGCCAAAAATCATTGTCCCTTTATGTCTAGAAACTTTGTCCCTTTGAAGTAAGAGAAATGTCACAATAAGTTAAATCAAATTGACCTAAAAATGATATTTATTTTCTGACTCCAAAACGATTAGAATGGGATTTTACTATAGCATTGAATGCTTTGTCGTTCAGAATGACTGGCAAAGCTGTATAGAGTTTCAGCAGGTATGGTATGCTGGATTTTGTATAGAAACTACTCTACTTGCATTATCTAACAGTAAATTTTGCGTTAGTAATTAGCATCTGAATTGATATGTAATGCGTGTCTTTCTTACCTTGTTGAAAAATAATGCCAAGATGGAGAGTAGAGTACATGGTGACAAAGCGCATTGAATCTTCAGTGTCTGCTATAGATCAAAGAAGGAACAAGAGCCTTTGCTCACATTTCGGATAAAGCGCATCGAATTGTTACGAAAGCCTTTACACCAAAAGCATTCGAATACTAAGAGTACATATGAATGCCACGTACTCTACTTGCATTATCTAATGATTTTATTTAAAAAATGTGGCTACGTTTTTATTTTCACAGACTGAAATCTTTTAGAGCATCCTTAGCGGACTTTTCATCAGACTTTCTAAAATTTATACTTTTTTTCAGAAAAAAAATGATTTGGAAAGTCTGTTTTTTTAGTGGACTTTCTAAAATAAAATTAACTTTACTCCTGAATTTTAAAATCAACATGGATCACAATACTACAATGGTTGCACTTCAATGGTTCATCCAAAGAAAGAGACAAAACGATGCTTTGTTTGATTTATTGTTGGAGCTTGATGAAGAAGAGGATACCAATGTCTCCAAGAAGTGACAACGTAAAAGAAACAAGGAGAACTTTCGTCATCTCGGAGAAGAGAATCTTCAACGACATTACTTTCGCGAAGATCCCGTCGAAGATGAAGCTACATTTCGACGCAGATTCAGAATGAGTCGTAGATTGTACAAAAGAGTCAAGGAGGCAGTTATGCAACACGACTCTTTTTTTGTGCAATCTCGCGATAGGGCTCAAAAACTTGGTTATTCAACTAGCCAAAAAGTAACTGCTGCTCTCCGCATGCTTGCATATGCTGTCCCTGGAGACTTCATGGCGGAGTACCTTCGTGTAAATGAAGCAACTGCTTTACACTGTATGAAGAAGTTTTGTAAAGCAATCGTCGAAGTCTTCAAGAACGAATACCTCAGAAGACCAAATCAAGAAGACATTGCACGCTTGTATGAGGTAGGAAAGGAGCGTGGATTCCCAGGAATGCTTGGATCTTTAGACTGCATGCACTGGGAATGGAAGAATTGCCCTAAGGCTCATCACGGGAGCTACAAGGGCAAGGAAAAGAAAGCTACTGTTGTGTTAGAAGCTGTGGCCTCCCAAGATCTTTGGATATGGCATGCCTTTTTTGGTGCACCTGGGTCTCTCAACAAAATTTTTATTTTAGATAGTTTTGGAGGAAATTTTTAATTGTGTTGCAAATATCATTGTCAAGTGCATGTCGTTTGATTGCAAGTCTTTTTTCAAAATAAGCATTGATATAATCCCATTGTTCTGCATTGAAGATTGACCTTTGTGATCCAAAAGACTGATCTGTCAGATCGAGGATTGAGGAGAGTCCAGCAGACATAATTTTTCTTTGTCTCGGTGTGAGGGCGTCAGGATTCAAAGCAAACATCTCATGGTACTTTACGGCCTTTCATTTTATGACTGTTGCCAAAGAAATATCCAAGCCAGGCACAGTAATACCGTCGTGCTCAATTTGCTCAAGTTGTGTATCAATGATTCTTTTCTTTGAGGCCTTGGAGAGAGATGACGAGGATGAGGAGTTAACCTGTTTCCTTTTGAGGGTAGATCTGTTTGTTGCTTCTTCTTTAAGTAGAGCTTGAGTCTCCCTGACATACAACTTGTGATCAAGTGAAATCATTTTCAATCTTGAAGAATGCTTTTCCCAGAAGGTGGAAATCACCAGACTCTTCTTCTTTATTAAGCTCATCATGGTAGTTGTCTTATTCTTCACTTCAGTTATGTGGATCAAAGCTGCCTGGACAAGCTCTAGATCTCTTATAATCTTGGCTGTTGCTAGCTTTTTGTCTATTGTTGGTTCTTCCTCCACTAGTTTTATAAAGTAGTCGATCACATTCCAATCTTCAACTGCCTTGTTTGCCCAATATGCTATATAATTTATGTTAGAGCGTGTACCAATTTTTTTCTTCTCTCTGAACCTTGATAAATTGGGTTCGTGTTTGATACTCTTCCAAGCAGTCTCTTCACTGATGTTAGTCATGATTGGGTGCGTACAAACTTGAACGAGGAAGATAAAGATGAGAAAGATAAAATTTGGGTTTTTAACTGCGAATACGCGTAGCTTTTATTTTATTGAACTGGAATCCAGTAAACATCTCAGATTGATTACAGACTTTAGCCTAAATGCTGATTGAAAAAAGACTTGCTTTGGTGGCCGAGATATGCTCTTATATATATTCCAATTCATAAACAACCTGTTGCTTTCGAGTATTGTTGGTTATTTAGTGGTGTCACTAATATTAATATACATTGATGCGAAAAGACATGCCATAGGTTTAATTGTATTTTACTTGATGTATATTCTATATATCTAGGGGAAAAGGGGTGGAATCGTTTTTATTACTACTGTATTACTCAAAATAAAGTGTGGCTCAGTGAGCTTGTACCAGCTTCTTCCTCCTTCGCTCTGGCAACATTAGTATTTCAAACATTTGAGCAAACTATTTTCTTTTATGGAAAATTTGTTGGGCGGAGTTTCCAAACATTTGGTAAATCGAGACTGGAAACACGGTATGTTTGAATAAAGATCATCACCTTTCTTTCGTCTAAAGAATTTTTTATTGCACTAGCCTGGTCTTTATTGGTGGTTCTTCAGATTTTGCTATAATTCCTTGTGGAAGACTGTATCTCTTTGGTATATAAAATTGTGCTCAAATGTCAAGTAATCGAAGACGTTTCGGAATGATGTCTTTTACTTGTGGTATTGGTATTGTCATCTGTAGCGTCGGGTAAGACAAGATATAAAGGACACTGACTCTAAGGAGCAATGAATGAAGAGCTTAATTTATCCTTTTTAGGATATATTAAAGGGTATCCTAGATAATAGCTATTTCCTTTGGGATTATAGAAGACTTGTATAAAGTCGTACTGAATGCTCCCACAGAAGCATAGTCTTAAAGATATTCCATATGGCTAATCAATTTGCTTTGCATACACCAGTTTCCATTTATGCAATGATTTTATTTTTTTAATAAAACTTTGATCCAATACAATATATATATATATATATATATATATAAATTGACCTTTTCATACTTCTTTTCTTTCTTTCTCTATTTGATGGATCGACTCAAAACGAAGCATTCAAAAAAGAAGAAGCAATTGAAGAGTAAAAAAGTGACAGATCATAAAAGAATGGCCACTTTTCACCCTAAAACATCTACTCCTTCAATCAAACATAAGTCAACTCCCATCATAGCAACTCATTCGTCATTTCAACCATTAGAACAAAGAGTGCATTCTATTCCACAACAGCAAAGGGAGTCCAATGTTCATCAATTAGTAGACACACCACATACACCTCCTTCTAAAAATAATAGTACTACTATGAGTCAAGTCATTGCACCCATTATTAGTGTCTGTGGTGGCATTGCAATTGTTGCTGCTGTCATGTTCTTTGTGGCCTTGAAGAGAAAAAGACAACGACAAGTAAGAAACAATGAAAGCAAAGACGACCAAAATAAATTTGATGATCTTTCATTATCCAAAGAAGGGGTTCAACCTGAAGAAAAGGTGTCCATACCAAAACTAACTCCTTTACGTCAAAGCATGACGGATAAACTGATCGAATCAAACACAACAACAGCAGCAGGCTCACGTACAAGTTCAATGACACTCGCAAATCAACCAAGGCCTAAATCAAGCGCATCTTCTTCCAGCACAGTCTATGCAGATGCCCTCTCAAGCCCTGCGGTATCCATCAAAAGCCCTCGCCCTTCTTTCTTGGTCATGATGGCAGAAAGGCAGCAACTTCAACATGAAAGACCCAATATCATCCAGACATATAAGGCTCAATTATCATCAAATACTCTCTTGCTAGAAGAGGAGCCAGTCCTGCCATTTCATTATTATAGTTGCATTCATTCGTAGTTTATTCTTCTTGTTGGGATAATTTATACAATGGTAAATTAGCCCTATCCAATTTCTTGAAATAAAGTCGCTTAATATGGGCTGCTGCATTCTTGAAATTAACTGCATCCACATCAAATAACAGCCACCATTCTTTTCCTAGCGTTGTCGGTAATTTGACACCTTCTTCTAAGCAGGCAAGCCAAATAGCAGCACATGCGATGGTGGGGGGTTCATGAGTGACATAAATAGTGGTTCTTAGACCATCATTCAAATAATTCCACGCTTTTCTTGTAATCCTGTCGTGTTCTTCCAAGTCCAAAATACGAAGATAATTGATCATAAGGTTATAAGGCAATTGAACATGGACAATGAATCCGAGTTTTCTCAAAATTTGCATTTCTGCAGCAATGGCCATGTCTTTCAAGTTGTAGGCTTTCTAAATAGTGTGAATTCATCCTGTCTTGGCAAGCATAAAGTACCTGAGAAAATGGATCTAAAGGTATTTTGATGGATTGATGTTTGATTCTTCTCATCAACAAGTCATAGACAGTAATCAAATGTGTCATTCGAACAAAGCATTCTTCCAACTTGGACGCAAGAAACAATGCTCCCATACCAATTTCCTATCGTCTATTTAAATACACACTTTGCTTGTACCATGAGCATACCATAATACCGAATTCTTTTAAACTGGCCATATAATAAAAACGTTGAAACAAGACTTGTGCTGTAGCCATTGCAACTTGAGGCCTATTATTACTTTAGTATACACTCAAAAAAAAAAGTATATTTACAGTTTAAGCAAGATCCCTGCACTTTGAATCAGTTCAGCTCCTAGATTCCTTAAATCTTGTTCCAATTCTTCATCGATCCCATCGCGTCTTGACACAGTTGTCTCAAGCTGTTCTAAAGAAGCTAAAGGATTTCTTAAAGCAACTGACATTGGTTAAAAAAAGAAAAAAGACGCGAACGCGGTAAATGAAAGCATAAGCTGATCTTACATAAGTATCCATGCGAGTTACGAATTTGAAAGGGAGCTCCCCCTCTCCCTTTTGCACCTAAAGGGGGTTCTTGTGAAATAAAGTTTGATTATTTATTTGTTTGCCATAGCATTGTTCTCACTACAATCTGTTTCTTACAAGTACAAAAGTCTTTGTTCAAACACAATAAAGCTTAATAATTGCTTCCAGCATTCTTTATATGTTTTCAGTATCTAAGCATTCAACTTAGAGAACACTCTATTCGCTTTACAAAAAGAGCGAACATGTTTGTTTTAAAAGTAGAGTCACTATGAATAATGGCTCATTAAAAATGACATACCATCCAGACGACGCGACCCTTTCTGAAGCCTTTAATCCTGTTTTTTTTTCTGTAATTGTTACTTTGAGACACTTGATAAGCATCAAGGAATCATCAGTATGCATAGCCATCTCGAACCTCTTTATTTAATCACGCCACATAGAACTTAGCGAAAGGATCGTTCTCAATGGCTTATTCATTTTCTATCACTTAAGCCCTTTTCAAGCTGTCTCCCCAAGTCGGTAAGATACCATCTAAGGTAATGATGACACGCGATTATTTCCACTAGTGATGGTTTTTGAGAAGACGAAAAGGCACTCTTACATTTAGCAAGGATTAGAAAAAGAATTATAAAATTTGATTTTACATTAAAAACAACTGGTTATTCAATATTTCATTAGAGACATAGCTAATAAGTCTTTAGGCGTATTTCTGCTAAATAAATGTTTTATATAAGATGCATCTTCATCACAGCGTAAGCGACGGAAAAAAGTTTCCATCAAAAATGGAAGACTTTTGCATTTAGAGAGGAATATTTGAACGAGTTTTCACTTAAATATGGAAGAGAAATGCAATCGCTTACGCTATGATGCGTTAAAGAGTATTAATATTGAAAAAGGTAATGGTTCTTTCGCCTAGCAAGCCAACCCACAACATGACATCCTCCAAAGGGCGTCGTAACAACGATAATTTACCCAGAACTTGGTCGCAAGTAGCGGCTAGAACTTTGTGTCTGCTAACCAGTCGTCATCATTGGCTGCCACAGCTTCATCTGCACGCACTTCTGGTTCTTCCCAGTCGAAGTATGCTAGTACCAACACTCTTTCTTCAGGCGCTATTACGCCTTATATTGTCGGTTTAGAGAAAGATAGTGTATTGATCGATATCACCAATATTCGTGATGTGAATGGCCTTAAACAGTTTCTTGGGTCACTTAATACCCATGAAGAGTATTATTTCTTTGGCACTTTACTTGTTAAGCGCAAGTATTTGCAGAGGCGTTTTATTGAAACTTGCTGGGACACCAACTCAGAAGTATACAATAAGTTGATCAACACCGGTTTGCAGATGGAAGATAATAATATTATCAAAGGTTACCGCAGCTTGTCCCAGAATGCGAAAATTGCTCGAGTTAAGGTTGAACGACTCCCTTTGATTCATCCTTCAACTCTCCGCGAGCAAATGACCAAACGTTTTTCCCATTTTGGTGAAGTCCTAGATCTGGGGATTTCATATGGACGGTGCTGTATTTTTTGGCCAGGGCTACGTCGTTCTTGACCTGAACAATCCTCACAAGTCTGAGCCTGAGCAACTTGGTCGAGTAGTGGATTGGCCCGAATTTGATCGTGAACTTCTGCTTACGTGGGATGAAATGTGTTGTGAACATATATGAATTCACATGCATAGATCAATAAATGATGATCATGGCAAAAGACCAGATCACATCTATGGCAATTGCAATGAATCTATAGTCACTGACATTCACTCATTCTACTAGAAGTACTACATCATCTTCATAGTCAGAGGTTATGAACCTAGTGACTCTGTTATTATTAACGGCACTCATAAAGTGACAGTTAGAGCTGACAAATACATTGGCATTGGCATTTGACAAATATGTAATAGTTTATTCAAGTTCAGGTCAGATCATGTACTACTGGCTGAGCTGACAACTTCCTCTAAAGGCATTTCTCTTAATTGCTCCTGATCTAACAAATCAATCCGTAGTCAAGAAGCTAATCCAAAACAATATTTTGACCGAGAAGAAAAAGTATAAATACCTCGACATTTTATAGCAATTGAAAGATAACATTTCTTGGAGAAATAAAAACCTATACAAGTTCTAACGGACTTTCTCTGTGTTCTTACCTTTTCTCTTATTGAATATCTATTCTCTCTTCATCTCACAACAGAATGCCCCAATTTTGTCGTTTTTGTCAAAAATCCGACCATTGTCGAGCAGATTGCATGGAACTCATTAATACTCGTCGTTGTTATAACTGCAATGAGCGTGGTCATATCAGCCGTGATTGTCCTCGTCGTAGTCATGGATCAGGCCACCCTTCTAATAAGCGTATTGGGATCACAAAAGACAAGGCTAGTAGATCAGGATCCAACCTGCCCAATGAGCAACTGGCACAAAGTGCGAAGCATAAGCAAATTGTCTCTCCTGCTGCATTGACTACCGTTCCTCTTAGTCAAATAGCAACCGAGACTATTCAAACACTTTCAAACGATATTACAGTAGTCGAGCATGAATTGGTGGATCATGAAATGAAAGAGCAAGGAGATAATGAAGTAGAAATCATTGACTCCGATGGAGAGGATGATGATGAATATCTTCAAAATATTCCAAGCAATAATCCAACCCAAGAGGCTTTGGACTTAGAAAGGTTTATCCAGGAGCGTAAAAAGATCAAATTTAATCATGAAGATGAGAGACAAAGAGTGGTACCTAATCATAATACAGGTGGATCAACAGGTACCTCTCCTGACTTTCAATAAGATAATATATGCCTAAAGACTCTATGCAAATTGCCACCCTTAATTGTCGTGGCCTTACGAAAACTTCAGATCCTTACAAACAGTCCTTATTCATCCGCTTTCTACGTTCAACTAAATATGACATTCTATGCTTACAAGAAACACACGCATCTACACTTAATATGCAGAAACAGTTCAATCTCAAGTTCCAGACTAAATCCAGTCTTTGGACAGAACACTGTGGCATTGTTTCCTTAAAATCCCACTACAAAATTACAGCACATCCCACCATCAATTCTACCGATGGCCGCTTTCTCTTAGCGTCTATCGCTCATGCCTCTGAACCCTCCATTCCTTTTATGTATATCCTCAATATTTATGCTCCTGCTTATCGTAGTAGTCGATCCACATTCTTTCGCACGTTATCTTCCAAACAACCATTAATGTCACATTTACGGTCAACGTCTTTGCCTATTATTATTGCTGGCGATTTCAACTATGACATTTACCGTAAATCCAACATTGATACGTGCTGAAATGATCTACTATTTACTTCATTTCAAGATTGTTTTCAAAGTGATCCTCTTCCTACATTTGTTAGTGCCACTGGTAGTCGCACACATATTGACTATATATTTTGCACTCTACCTCATGCTGACAATGTAATTTCTATGACTCAAAATTTTGTTAACTACAGTTGGACTGACCATGCCTTGCTTTCTATCAACTATCAACTGGTACACACTCCAGCTGGACCTGGTCCTTGGAAAGGTAATCCTAATCTTGCTCGACTATCTGCATATAGAAAAGGTTTGACAACACATATTGAGCAATACATGGATAACATCAACCGTTTGGATCCTGATTGCCCTTCAGTTCAAACTATTTGGGATGAATTGAAAGAACAAGTCAAAGTTTTTACTCGATCCTTCCAGATCGAGCGTAACAACTGGCGATCCAAATCTCTGAAAAAGCTTCAATCCAAACGCAACAAAATTTTACGAGATCATAAAAATACATCTATTTTATCATCTCTTTTGCCAAAGGTTGAAAAAATGATTACTATTTTGCAGGATGAATCTGCCGAAATAGAACATCTCAAAGCAGGCAAATTTTGGCGAGAAAAAGGTGAACGATCTCCTGGTCTTCTCAAAAAACTTGCACAAGATAGGTCTACACAGCGAACAATACCAAAGCTCTTTGATCCCAATTCTAGACGATTGGTTACTAATACAGAAGGGAAAACAAAGGTGATGGTTGCCTTCTATAAGGCGCTATATCGTCCTGACAAGATCCAATCCTCTGATGTCAACACGCTTTTACAACGTACCAACAGCCAACGACTTACTAAAGAGCAAGCATCTACCCTTGAAAGTCCTATCACTTGGCTGGAGATATCGAAAGCAAGTAGACGTTCACCTCGTCATAGTAGCCCTGGTAGCGATGGTTTGCCATACGAAATTCTAGGTATTCTACTTCGTGTTCCTTGTTTAAGGCAGCTAGTTCTACAAGTATACAATGATACCTTAGCTCATTCTTTATTCCCAAGATCATGGCTGCTATCACTTATGACTCTTTTGCCTAAGAAAGGTGATCTAACGCGGGCAGAGAACTATCGTCCTATCCAGTTGGTTAATACAGATAACAAGATCTTCACTCGGATAATCAACCACAGGATTATGACAGTAGCTGCTACACTTATCAACAAATATCAGCTAGGCTTTATGCCTGGCAGATATATTGCTGAACATGGATTGCTCACCCAAATGATCATGTAAAATGCAGCAACAAACTATCGCCGACCAGACAAAGATCTTGGCATTCTTTTAGACCAAGAAAAGGCCTATGATCGTGTCAACCTTGACTATCTCAAGCAAGTGTTGTTACACTTAGGTTTTCCAAAGACCCTGGTTGCCAGCACTATTACCTTGTTTAGAGATAATTCCATTTGTATCAACATCAATGGTTGGCTCTCTAAGCAGTTGGTTCCAAAGCGTCGAGACCTCAAACAAGGTGACCCACTCTCTTGTATTTTATACAATTTTGCCTTAGAGCCACTTCTCCAGTCGATATTGAATGACACTCAATTTTCTGGCTATCGCTTCAAGCATAATGATTTTAGTCAAGCTATCACCTTACCTGCTATCAAATTGCTTAGTTATGCTGATGACACTTTAGTTTTTCTTCATAATATCCGTGACCTTCGCAGAATGCAGTTTCACTTGCAGGCCTAAAGTAAAGCATCCAATGCTAAGATTAACTACCATAAAGTGCGAGCAATCTCTCTCTCTGGCCACAATCTAGATGACAAATGGCTGGCTACTCTACAAGCTATTGACATTCCCAAGACATGGTGCCGTACAGATTCTGGACCCATTATCTATTTAGGTTTTCCCCTTATCCAATCCTTGGACCAGCGCACTCACTTTTTTTCGTCCCTCACTCGATCACTGTCTCAACTGGCGGATATTTATGCCCCACGCAATCTTTCTGTTGTTGGAAGAGCTACAGTTGCCAGTTCACTTTTATTGTCTAAATGCTGGTATATTTTGCGGGTGGTCCCTACCACTCAAGCAATCCTTAATACCATTCGAACTGTCATTACTTCTTTTGTCAACCGGCAAATCTTTCCTCGCATTAGTTGGCAAACGATGACTGCACCAAAGTGGCATGGTGGCCTTGGCATTCTTGACTTGTTTTCTCAGCAGAAATCACTGTATTACCATTGGCTTCATCCTTTTTTGTGTCCTCAAGCTGAACGTTCTCTGATACAAGACTTTCTAGCAGCACATACTCGTGCTTTGCTTCAGACTGAACATCTGCTCTTGGGTCTGTTCTTTCCTCGTTCTCGCCCAGGCCAACTCAGGCAATTGGCAAGTAACACTGTCACAATGTGCTGTCAGACAATGGATGCTATTCCTATGAAACAGTACTCATGCATGCCAAACCCTATCGAATGCCTTTTACTGCCATTACGCTCAATTGTTTTGCCATCTGACACCTTTGACTTGCCTCTCAAGCTACGCACAGTAGCAGTTTCCTATCTATATGAGTACCATCCACAGGGTCACTATTTGGCACCAATACTAGTTTCTTCCTTTCCCTGGATGTCCGTCGTAGTGTCAGAAAATATATTCAAGCAGTGAATCAAAATCATTGTCAACTGGAGCCATTCTTTGGTCAATGCCTTGTTCGTACTTCACTAGACTTATACAAACCTGTGCATATTCCTGCAATCCAGCGGTCTCTTGGTTTCTTTTCTTTTGTGCGTATGTTGAAACTGCCTTTTGACAATGAAAATTTCATTGCCCTCAAAAATGGTGGCTATACTTTTCGTAAGGTCATCTCACAAGCTGCCTTGTCTGATATCATTGCCCGGCAAGAAGTTTCTTCTGCTGCTTGGAAGTACTTTTGGTGCATACCTATCACAACATTGCAGAGAAATGTGATGTATCGATTTCTGACTCGCAAGATTCCCACTCGCTTATTTCTATCCAAGGCTTTTCCTGCTCGCTTCCCTACTGCTGCCTGCATTTTGTGTGGTGATCAGGAGACTGTGTACCATTTCTTCTTTCGCTGCCCCCAAAAATTTCCGTTCTGGGATGCCTTGATCAGGGAATTTCTATGGCCAGGCACCTCTCTGGATCTAGTCTCTGATGCACTTGCATCTTTCAATTTTTCTCGGATTCGGTCTCAAACCAACTGTTCTCTTTCAGTAGCCATGGTAACCTTGATCGGTCTCTCTAAAATCTGGAAGGCCCATTGGACCCATACCATGCAGAACCAACCATTCCATTATCTCTCTGTTCTCCATAGCACTCGCTATCAAATTAAGCGTATAGCTGCTAAAAATGACCTTTCATCTTGAGAGGTCTTTTCTCGCAGTAGCTGCTCTCTTTTTTTTCTTGCTTTCTTTGTTTTTTGAAATTGTAGTACCCTTTTTGTTTCTTTTAATCCTCTTATAATAAATAATTGTCGAGCACCTCTTTTAGTGGGTCCCTCTCGAGACCGCTAATACGTGCGGCAAATAAAATCATCAAAAAAAAATATTGAAAAGGTAGAAACAATTGCTGCTTGTTACTTAGACTTAATGAATAATGAATTATCGACAAAAGATACCAATGAAGAGTCATACCTTAAAATCGATAAACATTTATGCCGACATGGCAGGTATGCCATCTGCGTACCCAAAAAAATATTCTTTAGAAAAAAATAAAATCACTGCTTTAAAATTAAACAAAAGTAATTTTTGTAATGACAGAAATATAAAAAGAAGAAAATATTTAATTTTTCGTTTTAAATTAATAAAAAAAGCTTGTTTTTTATTTTTTTTTTGTTTTAAATTAATAAACGAGTCTACCAGATGATGATCTTACTGTCTTAGTTTAAAGAAGGGATTACTGTCTGGTAGATTCGTTTTTTAATTCAAAACTAAAAAATTGAAAAACAAGCTTTTTTTATTAATTTTAAGCAGAAAAATTACAAATTTTCTACTTTTTTTGTCTTTGTAAAAAATATTTTTGATTTATTTTAGAGTAATGGTTTTAATTTAAAATAATGTTTTTTTTATTGTTTTTCAGAAAATATTTTTTTGAGTACACAAATGGCATATTTGTAATTTCGGCATAACTATTAATATCTTTACTATTTCGAAAAGGCTTTTTGTTTGTGTAAGTTTATCACACTGATCACGAAGGCCTAAGGTGTACGAGTTTCTCCATTGCTCTAAATACATTTTTTTGTAGAGTTATCACTAGCGTAAGCGATGGAAGAATTATGTGCTCAGAGATGGAAGATTTCCTCCACCGACGGAAGAAAAGCGCAATCGCTTACGCTGTGTTCACATCGGCGAAAATCTTGGCAGTAAAAGGGAAAATATTAGAAGCAAAACGATCAATTTAAAGGCTAGAGCAACAGGTCATTCCTATACACGCAACTTCGATAAAAACCGCTAATCTTGGCAGTAAATACCAATTCCGCAAAAGTTTAGATTGTATTCTTTTATGCTTCTTATTGGACATTATTGATAGCATTATTATATATTATTGGATCATATAAACGTCTCTTTTGTTACATATATATATATATATATATATCAATTACATAATATATCGTATACACTTCCATGATTGGTTACATGGATCTAATCATACACTATTATATTCATCGCTAGAAACATCATTGAAAGGCGACCACAAAAGAGAGCAACAAAAAAGAAATATATTCAATGCATACCAGCAACTCAATCTTGAAGACTAGAGCATTAAATAAGAGCAGAAGCACAAGCATACCTACGGATCAATATGAGTTATTGGCACATAATTCATCTAAGCATTACCTCTCATACCAATAAACCACACACTTGAATACCTATAACACACTTGCATATATTGTTAGAGAAAGAATATCGAGGTCAACAACATTTCTTACCAAAAATACCACATAGCACTCATAAAACCATATCATCCAGTTATCCACTAAGAATTGCTACCCATAGAGTCAGCTGTATGTACTAGAAGAGATTCCTTTCTTTAAAATAAGCCTACACAAATGTATATGAGGATATGAACTAAATAAGATATCAATCCTTAGCTTGATACGAGAAAAAGATTAACAAGTCATAGTAGTAAACAAAAAAAGAGAATCACCAAGTGGACATGAAAGTAATGGGCAACATCAAAACTCAGTGACCATATAGAGACAGAGTCAGACAACAAACGAGCAAGAAATCAAGTCAGTTAGTACCAAAAAATAAATAGAAAAAAAGGTCTAGACACTATTCAAACAAACAAAAGGGTCAATGCAGCTGCATGAGCAAACATCAAGTCTTGCCTAGACTAGAGAGCCTATTTAATTATGCTAGGGATTGTTAGGGATAACTAAGAAAGTATAAGATTAGAAAAAAAAAAGATGAATTCGCAAGTACCTTATTAGCATCATGAAAGGAATCTTGAGTAAAGAATAAAGTAAAAATTCTATGTAATCAAGTACATCTTTATCTTATTAGGTATACAAGATGGCATTCAATTAGTAGCGACTAACAATCTTAACTTTTTATTCAAAGTGCAACATTGGTAAGAATTCTTTTTCTTCTACGACCATGAGTCTGTGTAGCCTCAATTAGTTGTGGCAATGGTGGTTGTGAAGCAGGCACAGAAAAAGAACTGAAAGGAGAAGTATAACTGACATTGATTGGAGTTTACTAAAATTATCCAAAGGAAGGGTGTAGTTGACTTATGAGAACGATTTCAAATAGAACATAGAAACCATATAGGGCCATAGCAAGCATAGCAATCACACAACACAGCGTAAGCGATTGCGCTTTTCTTCCGTCGGTGGAGGAAATCTTCCATCTCTGAGCACATAATTCTTCCATCGCTTACGCTAGTGATAACTCTACAAAAAAATGTATTTAGAGCAATGGAGAAACTCGTACACCTTAGGCCTTCGTGATCAGTGTGATAAACTTACACAAACAAAAAGCCTTTTCGAAATAGTAAAGATATTAATAGTTATGCCGAAATTACAAATATGCCATTTGTGTACTCAAAAAATATTTTCTGAAAAACAATAAAAAAAACATTATTTTAAATTAAAACCATTACTCTAAAATAAATCAAAAATATTTTTTACAAAGACAAAAAAAGTAGAAAATTTGTAATTTTTCTGCTTAAAATTAATAAAAAAAAGCTTGTTTTTCAATTTTTTAGTTTTGAATTAAAAAACGAATCTACCAGACAGTAATCCCTTCTTTAAACTAAGACAGTAAGATCATCATCTGGTAGACTCGTTTATTAATTTAAAACAAAAAAAAAATAAAAAACAAGCTTTTTTTTATTAATTTAAAACGAAAAATTAAATATTTTCTTCTTTTTATATTTCTGTCATTACAAAAATTACTTTTGTTTAATTTTAAAGCAGTGATTTTATTTTTTTCTAAAGAATATTTTTTTGGGTACGCAGATGGCATACCTGCCATGTCGGCATAAATGTTAGTGAAGGTTTAAAATGCATAGATATTTTGACAATGACCGTTTTGTGGTGTTTTTATGTTATTTTTATAGTATAGCTATCGAGCAATATCGCATCAAGGAATGACTCATTTAAGCCCTGATCTAAGTTTTTTTCGTTCTAGATGTCATATAAATTTTGTTATCAATGGATCTTTCTAAAGCGCTTTATCTTTGAGCGTTAAGAAGCATAAGAAAGTAAAATTATAGGCTTTCTATAATGCGAATGTGAGATAAATTAATATGGAACATACTAGATGTCTGTTAGCGTAGATTTAAATAGAGGACAACTTCAGCCGGATCAAAAACCGAGCTTCTGCTGGGAGCTGCATAAAGACGCACCGATTTGACTCTAATACAATATCAAAAGATGTTGATATTTGCTTTCTGAACCTATTGGCTTAAAGAAAATGACATTACTTCTGGTGAGATATTGCACCAACGTGAGAAAAAACATTTGCGAGGTTTTTTGTCCGTATCTTACTATTCTCATAATACAGTTGGCAAGTAAACACTTTGTCAAAAACTGTAGCACCTTGCGCACATTTTGAACATTTAAGCTTGTTAATAGCTTTGGTTCTTCTTTTAGCGTCAAAAAAAGCTCAAAAAGTTGTCAGCTGGATAATTTTCATGAGTATTACTCTTTGGTTTGAGGCCAAAATGGAAGTTTGCCTGCAACCATCTTACTAACGACTCTCCACTCAAATCACCTACCATTCTTTCTTAGTTGAAATAGCACTACTTAATATCCAGTTACTTCGAAAAATGCACTCATGCGCTTCAACATGATCAACCTATTCCCACCTTTTGTCGTGCAGAGTCGGTTACGCCAACTATTGATTACATACTCGCTTCACCTCCCTTCGCGTTAAAGCTTTGAATTCTGCACTGAATGATTATCATTCACTGATAGGAACCTTTTCTAAAAAGTCATGCTGCTCACCACAACAACAATGAAACATGATCAAAAAGATCGCAAAGACAGCTGCAACAAAGATCAGTAGACAACAAGCAGTATGACAATTTCGTCTGATGAAGCGCCTTCAACTAAAGTGTAACAAATATTCCAAAGAGTATGGTGCCACTCGTATTTCACATTATCTCTTTCCAAATGTTGAGAAGGGAATTGCAATGATACAAGAGGACTATGTCAACAGCCTTGCACTCCACGCTGGCTGACACTGGAGAGAAAATGGTGAAACTTCAGCAGATTACCTCAAGGGAACTATTGAATCCAAATCAATTAAGAAATTTATGTCGTCACTCATTCACCCCATCACTAACAACCTTTGCCAATCGACTGAAGAAATGGAAGATGCAGTATCAAAATTTTACGGACAGTTCTACTGCCCTGACCAGGTAAATATGAAACATATTGCAGATGTTATTAGCAAAAGTATTCCAGACATAATCTATAACATATTATGTATTCCTCTAACCTTGACAAAACTTCAAGATGGTGCAGCTAGAACTCCACATCAAAGCAGCCCTGGCATAGATGGATTACCGTATGAACCATTCTCCATTTTGTTACAGCACCCACCTACTGGTGCTTTAGCTATCAAGGTATACAATAATGCACTCACCTCTTAGTTACAGACTTGCATGATCCTATTTCCGAAAAAGGGAAGTCTCGCTTTGCTTGCAAATTGACGCCCCATTTCACTCATTAATGCAGGTGCCAAAATTATCACTCGATTAATCAATGCTCGACTTATGCCTAATCTCAACAAATACATTTCATCATATCAACCCGGATTTACGTCTGGTAAATTCATCGCTAAAAATAGTCAGATTCTACAATTTATGCAAGCTATTACTCACTATTTTAACTCCAATTCCATTGCACTCCTTCTCAACTAAGAAAAAGCTTACAATAAGGTTCATCCCATATATCTGGTTCAGTTTATGCATGCATTTAATATACCTCATGTTCTCATTGAATTCATCACCTCTCTTTTTTTCTCTACTAACATCAGTTTCAACATCAATGATCACATCTTTTCCAACACAGTTCTACAACATAGAGGTCTCCAACATAGAGGTCTTCAATAAGAAGAACTGCTCAGTCATTTATTATTCAACATCGCTTTTAGTTCAATTCTTCGTTCTATTCAACAAAATCTCAATATTCAAGCTTTTAACTTTCAACTAGAAAACAAAAACCATCATCCACCATCCTTTGTGTCACAAAATGACTATCACTTTCCTTTCAACAACTATAATTAGTTAACTCAGTCTTTATATCCATTTCATTACCATTTGTCAAAGTTTTCACTTACGCCAATAATACACTTGTTCTACTTCATAACTATTAAGACCTTTTATGCCTTCAATAATTGATCAATATCTACATGCTTGCCTCCAATGCTGAGCTTAGCTTCAACAAAACTACTGACATTACGCTGTCAAGTAAACTCAACCTAAGATGGAAAAACTTTCTAGCTTCACAGAATATTACCACTTGGCATGATAGCACCTCACCTGAAGCAGTCATTTATCTTAGTTACCCCAGTCCTCACCAATGCGACACATTCATTTACAACCTATTCCACACCATTTAACAAGCATGCTCTAGAATTTTATCCGTTAGAGGCAGAGCTACTGTCCTCAATTCACTCATTTCATCAAGACTATGGCATGTACTTCGCATGCTTCCACTCAACAAAAACACAAAAAGACACATTGCTGCTCTGACATGATTCCTTTCTCTGCACTCACTTAATCTCTTTCTCAAGGTGGATTTAGCATCATTGATTCTCACCTATAACAGAGAGTTCCATTTGCCTTTCCAAAGTGACTTTCAGATATTTGCATAAACTGCTTTAGTCATCTGACAAGCTCATTGGCATTCTGTTTTTTTTTCTGAAGCTTTATTCTTCTCACAAGATATAAACAATGCCATTTTTTGCTTAGCAAATAACCTGCATGATAAATTCCGCCTTGAATATGAACCACAAATCCTCTTCTCCGCTTTCTTTTCCATCCCTTCCATTTCAAGCATCGATGAAGCTCTCTCAAACCCTCAATTTTTCTCCATTTCTTATACCACATGCTTATCTTCTTTCGTTTAGCCTAGCTCTTATAATACCACAGTCTTTTCTCATTTGACGTTTAAAGGACTTTAAATAAAATTGGAGCAACTCTCTTTTACCAAAAAAAAAAAAAAACAGCTTTTACAAGTTGCTATTTTTTGTCCAAATTGACACCAAAGGCATCATATATGTTGGTAAAATGGTTTTTAGACGTTTAGCCTATTTATTCTTGTATCAAAAGGCTTTTCACTCACTTTGTATAGCTATATATTCATGTATATTTGCCTGTTGTTTTGATGGGCTTAATATCAATATTAACCATATCAGTGCATCAAGAAGATTTGCACATTTTCTAATAGTAAATTAGGCAGCTTCAGCTTTCACATGCATTCTAATTGTAAAAAGAAAATAGTCACGGCTACTTGATTACTAATAAATGATTTCGTTCGTTGAATACTTATAAATGACTCACGTTTGGGTTAAACTTTGTTCAGCATTGCCAATCAAATTCTTCAAGAGCATATATTGATCCCTTCTTTGAAAACTTACATAGTTGATGTTTTATATATATTGATCTGTGAGCAAGTATGGAACTAGACAGCAAACTGTGTGTTACATGCTTACCAGGATCAACCATTCATAGTGGTACAATATGTCGGCTCAGACTCTATGTAGTTCCGATGCATTTTATTTATGAGTCAAAAGTTCCCCCTTCTTCCTTAATAATCAACGCATGCTCTTTTTGAACCTTCAAGTCAAGGCTGATTTAATTGTTTATCCTTGATTCTGGGACACAAAAAAAGGGCCTATTAACATCAACAATTACAAAAAAAAAAAAAAGTATCACATTCTGAGCTTTTCTACCCAAAAAAACAATACTTGAAACACGAATAGGCGTCCTTCAATAATTACCAAGTATAAAAGATTAACCTAACCAATGAAATATCATCCTGCCCTTCACCTCATTATAATTTAAAATGGCAAATGGTATTGATTTGCTTATATTCGAGAAATGATGCCGTTGTCGTGTAATCACATCATTGCACACTTTCTGTTTTTGAACTGTAAATTGTTTTGTTGCTCGAAACCCCACAGGTGGGGGCCATATTATTTTTATTTGAAATACAGAAATCAGCTTCATTGAGTTTCAAAAAGTGGTGTGATACTGCCGTCCATGCTTATTTATGGAAACATTGAATTCATATAAAAGTTCTTTGTTTGTTTGTTTTCGTCCCTTAAAAAATGCAACAAGATCAATTGTATGAACTCGATTTCAATAATTTTATTGAAGTTAATCCAACACCTCCTCAGCATCAATCTAGCTTCGAAGAATCAATGCTTCTCAATTGGAATTTGAAAGACAAAGCAAAACACAATGTATCACAAGACATTGATCCAAGAGCAGCTCAGTTATATTCTTCACCTTTAAGTTCTCCCACAAACGGTTTTCCAACACCAATATCTGAAGACTTGTTAACGAATACACCTGAGAACAAAACGCTTGATCCATTGTTTCCTTTGCTTGATATTTCTCCCATTGAGCAGACTTTTAAAACAGTGGGTCCGTTGTGTCAGTTACAAAAAGCTGATCAAGACAGTAAGATCATAACTTGTTTCTATGAACAATGAAACAATACTCATTCAAACATTTTCTAAACAGAAACTGCTATCAAGCTAGAAGATCATGAAACACGGCGTTGGAGACAGACAAACAGAAACCTTTCTAGTTCAACTACTGTTTCTCAATTAGTAGCCAGTGCCTTTGCTACTGTTGATTTTACTATCCGCAACAAAGAGTTACTTGAGAGTCAACAAGAACAAGCGTCTTTTGGACCTGATCCGGACTTCAAGCTTAGAAAAGTAGCGCATAATGCGATTGAGCGCCGTTACCGAAACAACATCAATGATCGTATCCGGGACTTAAAGAACGCCGTACCAGCTCTCTATATGGCCAAAGTCAAGAAAGATAAACGATCCATGAGCAACAAAAAAGGCGAGGATATCCAAGAAACTTCGTCTAGTGAAGAGGACTCAGATGCTAAAGATTCGGAGGATGATAGTAGTAGTCATGAATCCAAGAAGCAGCGCAGCAAGCAAAACACCATAGGCGAGATTATTGAAGGTGTAGAAGTTGCTCGTAAACTCAACAAGGCAACTATCTTACAGAAAGCAACTGAGTATATTCATTATCTAAAGCGTACGATTGCACTAGCTGAACGAGAAAGTCAAATACTACAACATATTATAGCTCAAATGCCAGATGGAAGTAAATTTCTGTCTAGTTTCCAAACACAAAAGGTTGAGTTTCAACAAGCAGAACAAGAAAGACTTATGAACGAGAGAAAAGCTAACATCGAGAAAGAAAGGCAACTGCGAGAACGTATGCTTCGTGAGCGTGCTGCAGAACGTGCTGCTCTGGCCAGAGTGTTACCCAAACGTGAAAGAAGACCTTATCATCGCAAAAGCAAACAAGAATTAGAAGAGAAAAGGAGACAAGAGAAACTACTCAAGAAGAAGCTCAAGTCTGAAAAACAAGAGCAAGTAATGCCTCATTATAACGAATAATATCCCAACAATGCACTGTGTTATGCAAAGTATTTCGCTTTTAAGAATTCATATGTCACTGGCTTGCACATCATTTATGCTTTATGATCTATTGTATATGCTATTTTTCTTTTTTTTTCTGAACACTTTTATACCCTTTATGCCTTTTTATTATTATATTTTAGAAGAATAAAAGCATTTAAAGATGCTTCAATGAAGCCGAATAACGACCTACTCCCAAACGTTTTCTTTTAGCCAAATTTTGGCTTTGTTGATGCTTGGTATTTCTTGAGAGGTTAGGGGGAGGGCTATCTTCGTCATCATGGTCATCACTGCTTTTGTTATTAAAGTCAATGACGATTTCGTCTAGATCCTCTTGAGCTTTTCGTTTCTTGCTATTACTTGATTGTCGAGGTAAATCATCATCATCATCATCGTCATCTTCCTGTTCTTCTTCGTCCTCTTGCCCTTCATCTTCCTCTTCAGAAGAGGAAGGAACAACACTAGATGTTCTATAAGATTGAGCAAGTGCAGAATTACCAGGACTAGCTCTGTTTTTTGGCTCTGGCTTGTATACACGACGAGCAGATGTTGCCTTGTTTGAGGAATTTGTTGTCGCGGGGGAGTTCTGACGAGTTGTTTCTTCCGAATTTGTGTTCATTTCTTCACCTTCTTCTTCCTCCTCTACTTCTTCTTGCTCTTGTTCCTCTTCATTATCACTTGGCTCGCGTGGAATCTATACCAATGTTAGCAAAAAAAAAAATGCTTATCATTAACTTACTTGACTAGAAATTTCCGCACCTCGCATATCTCTATGTTTCAAAGCACCTACACATGGCATGAGCGAGAATTTTGTTTTACAAATACATACCCATAAAGAATGCAGAGGAAGGTATACGGTTTTCTGTCAGTAACATCTTGACTTGATAAATGACAATTTCCAAAGCCTTTTTTAATGGCGGGACATAAGATGACAATTGCACTTCTTTTTGTACTTTGACATGAGAACAAATGATCTATGAAGATTTTAACAACAAGCTTCGTTCTTTTTTTTTCTGTCTTTACCTGTAGCATACGTGTAGTGGTCTGAAAATCTTTAAAAATAGCAAGCACACTATTGCTGTGCGCTTTGAAGATGCCAGTAAAATAAGGTATGGAATGTTTTGTGAATTGTTCAATATAAGTACGGCTCGTTTTCAAGAGTATACCAAGAAGCGATTTGTTTTCTTTTGTCTTTACATAATTGGTAATTCTCTCAAATGCTTTTACGATTTGAGAAGTTTGTAAGAGGACAACTTCGGCTTCTTGATCTGTATCTTTAAGCATGTCAAATGCTTTTACTGTTTGATTAATAACGGCCTAACCAAATTATGGGTTATTGTTTTAGGATTATCTTAATAATACTTGCTTGATAATGGTTGATCAAAGTGTCTTCTCTTAATAATGGATATTCTTTTAGACTTTGTTCCTCTTCAAATGCAGGCAGAACACGATTGACAATATCATGAAGTACTTCAAGAGGATTCTTGCTTAATTCAATATATTGTTCAAACAAGAATTGAATATCTTTCTATTAATAAAAAAGTTATAAAAGAACCTACACCTTTTTTAAATACTTACTCTGATATCACGCCAATCGAACCAACCAGTGGAAATAATTTGCTTGACGACACCAAGTGCGTCTCTTTTCAAATTTGCAGAAGCTTGTCCAGAAAACGTCATCAGACGTTGAAGAATCTTGAACAAGAGAACAGCTGTCGTTGATTGAGGTATACTATTACCAAACTGAGATAAATAACGGAATGCTTGTTGAAGATCTTCATCTTGAGTCGTCGAGTTCTTTTTCTGTTTACTGTCACCTGAAATACGATCTGCAATAGAACGTATAATATTTTGTAAAATCTCTTGGTTGTCTGAATTCTGAATATCAGGCCATGAAATCAACTTGTTGAGGATGTTAAGAATATGAGAGACAGCTAAAACAAGATCTTCAGAACCCTATGAACAAAGTAGTGAGCACAATAGATAAAAGCCCTAAAGCAAGCATACTTCTATGCGGCCCGGTTCAATGTCCTATCATGCAATCAGTATATAGATACATTAGAATAGAGATCGGTTCTTTACCTTGGTTTGTATCTCTGAATATAGATTCTCTAATGTCTGAAGAATATCTGGTAAATAAGCAACAACCTAAGTAATACAAATTTAGGGTTCAATAGTCATATTAGCAATCTACCTTTTGCATCAATTTCTGAGCATCCATTCTAGCAAGCATAATCGAATTACATGATGGATATTTAATGTTATCTTCTGTTGATTTTTTCTTTCCAAAGGCTGTAACGGGTGGAGGAACAACCTTGATATCAAGCTTTTGTTTAATGTCTTCCAAGACATAGTTGATTTCTTCAAACTATAAATACAAAAATAAATGATGCGTTGGTATAAAATAGGTATTCCTTACTGTCATACGGTCTTCTTCTAATTCTTCATTATACTTGAGAATTTCAAGTAAATGAATCTGCGAAAAGGTTAAACAAAATATACGTCAAGCAAATTCTTACATGAAAAGCTCTCATATAAGGCCTCAATTCATTAACAGAACTGATCTTCATAATACTTGTTTTCGCTGTTTTTTTGGCGGGTTTGGCACTGGTTTCTTGGGACTCTTCATTTCGAGTAATTTGTGAACTATCCTCGAAAGCTGCAGAACTTGTTTGTTGAAACTCTAAAGGTACGTAATTAGCCAATTGCTGCATTAATTGACTCAGTAGTTGTTCCATTTCAAGAACATTTCGAAGTCGAGAAATCAACCGTGTTCTATAGTTTTCTTCTTCTTTTGTAAACATAAAAGCATTTAAAAGCTCGCGGAACCTACATAAAGATAAGTAGAGAGCACAACTATGAGCATACATACCAATTAATGGTATAAAAAAGCATATCACAAGCGTACTCAACTTCTTCTGTACTTAGGTCTTCAATATCATCAATCTTGAATAAAATAACACTACAACCAAATAAAGCATCTACTTCCACAAGACTTCCTTGATTCAGTTGTTGCTCACAGCTTTGGATCAGGTTAAATATAGAGCACATAGGGGCCATGACCGATTTTTTCTTTTTCAATTCAGGGTTGTGAATCAATTCATAGAATTTAACTGCAATTTGATCATTCTAATGAGTGTTAGCTCAAAGTATCTACAGAGAATTATTATACCTCTCCATCAAGTCCCATTTGTAATTCAGGCATAAGTCGACTGTATTGACTCAGTTTGGCCTGTTCAATAAACTCCAAAGCATCCGAATGAGCCACCACATAGAACTCGGTAAAATCAGAAGCCATGTTTTCCTTGACCCAAGAAATGAATCGTTCATCCATACTCTCTTCAGCAAACATATGTGCTAATTCATCATAGATAAAAGCAATACAGTTTGGGTATTCCTTGGAATAACGCAAAGCGAGTTCAAGCAAGTTAGTAGCTTGTCGTAGCAAAGGATGCCTCATGGCATTCATATAAGAAGATTTGCCTTCGGATTGAGTACTAGAGCCACCACCTCTACTTTGATAGTCTTGGCATAATTGTTGTGACCCAAGTACCTTGACAGAAGACAGACTAGCAATGATACCGATATTTTTGTATTTCTCTCGAGGATTAGACAGTTGTTTTCGAATGACAATTTGAATATCCGACCATAGACTAGCAGAGCTATCAGAAGCATTGCCGGTTGTCAAGGCCAAAAGACTAAAGATGTCAAACAAGGTGCGGATCTGATAGACATTGAGATTATCCAAGTAGTCCAAAATACCCTTCACAAAAACACTATAGACTGCCACTTGAGAGACATTTGTCTTGACAAGCTGTAATAGCACATTCAATGCAACATTCATTTCTGCTTCAACACCACTGCCAATATGTGTCACTAGAGCACCAACAATTTCTTGTCTATAATAGACATCTGTCGACTTGAAGCAAGTGATATACAAAGTGCTAGCACAAGGAGAAATCACATTGTTTTGTTGACAAGAACGCAATAAGCTTTCTGATAATGAAAGAAGAACACTCCAATAACTACAAGGTATGAGTGAAAAATATAACAAAGTGTTCATTTACCCTGCTAAACCTTCAGCATGTTGCATGATTGTTTCTTGAATCAAGGAAGCAGCAATGCTGCCTTGAATAATTTTTTTTCGAATGATTGTCTCTACTCTTTTCTTCAATGGAGTCATTGAATACAGAATGATTAACACTAAAAAATCAATCACTTTGTGTTCTCTCTAAAACTGAATTAGTCTTTGAAAATAAAGGGGAGGTTTGTACCTGTTCTTCTAGTGCAACAATAGATCTCAACCAGGCATCACAAACAAATTTATGAAACTGTAAGCCTAGTTTGATAGATTCTAATATCAAAGCTTCGGCAGCATATTTCTGTTTCTTTTTCTGTTGTTGTTGTATTCTACCAAGTGACCTAAAGTCTAGTTTTTGCCGAATACCCAATATAACAAGGTCAATTGTATTCGTTGTCGCTGTCTGAAGCAAAAATTTAACAATGGTTGCTAAGTCATCTAATTCTGCTGATTCAAGTCTATCAAGTACTGTGTCTCGGACATCTTCTAAGCTTTCAGAATGCAATGTCAAGTTGGATAATGCGTCAAGAATAGGCACAGTAAGTTCTGAATTCTCATTCATGAGTTCTTTGAGGTATACTACAATAGGCTAAATAGAGATTAAGCTGATGTAGGTACTTAAATGCGTTCTTACTTTATGTTCAGAGTCATTGATAATGTCTGGTAAAGAAGTAATGATTTCATATTGAATGATAGAGGGTGTGATTTGAATGATCTATTTTAGAGTATAAGCATATCTAACTTTCGATACCTTATTACCTCAATCAGTTTTCCCGTTAACTCTTCAGGCTGCGCAATGTAGTCTAACCATCGCAATTGATGCAAAATCAATCTTGCAGTACAAGAACTCGAATTACTATTGGATTGTGATGAATATATGGACTATGTTCTTAAGATATGCATACTCATTCTCTAACTCATCATAAAACTCAGGAAGTCTTTCAAGTAAATAGGTAATCAAACTTGGCTGAACAGCATCTATAGCCAGCAATGTCTTGAATAAGCTCTCTGAGTTAGAAGTACTATGCAAAACAACATAAACAACTCATTGCTTAATTTTGCCACATACCGAGACGTCTTAGGCACACTTTCAGCAAGTGTTGAGGGCAACAAGAACTTTCTAAAAATAGCTGGATCTTCTGTATATGTCTGCAGTTCTTCCACAAACTGATCAGCTAAGCTTGATTGACTACGCAGTTTATTTCCAAGCTTCCTGCGAAACAACACAGGTTCGACATCTAAAGCACATGAGCTAATGTTGACATGAGCACGTGCACTTACCAAATACAACAGTTGCCGTGTCTGATTTACAGCCTGCTTCTTCCAGTAATCCCTCCATGGACATGAGACGCGTAAAAATATAAAAAACGATAAAAATCGGTTCCGCGTCGTATTTGCATGTCCAAAGACGCGTTTTTAAATTCAGATACGTGTTTAGGTGGAAAAAAAGTCGCGTCTCTTTCACTTTCTGTTTACAATGGATGACTCTTCTGACGATGAGATCCAAGGTTTCTCAAATATACAAGCTCTTCACGTACAAACACCCTTGATACATTCGCCAAAACTCAGCATCAAGCTGGATTGGTAAGCATGGATCGAATGACAAGACAATAACTTTTTTTGAATAGCAATATTTACTTTAAAATGGAAAACATACAGCCTTCAGGATCAGTCAAAATGAGGTTTGTATAGTAGCAATGTGCGTAGGTGTTAACATGATTGAAGGGGTATTGGCAACTTTTGTTACAAGGCAGTTGAATCAAGAGGGACAGATATACATTTGATTTGTGGATCAGGCATAAACACGGTATTAGCAGTGGCCTATTGTGCCAGGCAATTAAATGTGAATGCTATCATTGTCATGCCTAAAGAGACAGCGAGTTCTGTCTGTGATGCTGTTCGATTAGAAGGCGCACAATTAATTTTGTTTGGTGAGGATTGGGCAGCTGCTGAATCGCATGCTAGAAAACTAGTAAAAAGAAATGGGTAAGATCAACCAATGGATAGAGCCATTCCATTAATTTCTTTGTAGTGTCTATGTTCCTTCCTCAGACCATGAATCTATTTGGGAGGGCCACTCTACTCTTGTGTATGAATTAAAGTCACAATTAAACGATATGCCACCAGCAGCTATTGTGTGCCCTGTAGGTGGAGGTGGGCTACTAAACGGTGTGATTACAGGCTTACAAGATATTGGATGGAAAGAAGTCCCTGTGATTGCAGTAGAAACACATGGAAGTAATGCGTTTCAAGCTTCTGTAGTAGCAGGCAAATTAGTCTCTTTACCCAAGATTTCTACCATTGCTTCTGGACTGGCTTCAACTTCTGTCAGTAGTAAATCGCTTGAATTAAGTCTTGTGCATCCTGTTGTGCCTTTTGCTGTAAGCGACGCTATGGCTGCAGATTCTGTTCGACTGTTTGCAGGTAAAATAGCTTGATCGAATATTATCTATTCACTCTTATATTAGAGGATAACAAAATGATTGTGGAAGCTGCATCAGGAGCTGGCTTATCTTTATGCTACACACAAATTATTCGAGACATTTTACCTTCTTTAGAACAAGACTGTAATGTAGTGATTTTGGTGACAGGAGGATCGGACATTAGTTTGAATCAATTAGATGAATACCGCAAGAAATATTTCAGACCGCCTGTGATTGTCAAGAGTGGAGGCGAAGTCTTTTAAAAATGGATGACAAACTAACCCATATTGTACAAAACTTGGATGTCAGTGACCCACTGGGCATTTCGGGAGATCGCTTAGCTAAAATAAATTTGAGTCAAAAAGCACCGAAACAACCAAAGCAAACAGCAGATATACCAATGGAAGAGAGCACAGAAGAAGAAGAGGAAGAGGAAGACATGTCTGCCTTGACTCCAGCAAGTAACGCAAAAACACCTATTACTCAATAATAATAATAATAATAAAGTTCTGGGGTTGTAACCAATATGTCATTGTTGCGTCTCCCACGCTAAATGCATAAATCTACGATCCAGACAAATACTATAAAGTCCTCTTGTTATTTTACGCCTTCTTTTCTTCTTATTATCAAATTACATTAACATGAACTCACAAGGTGCTAAACTCGAAGAATTACTTGAAAAGACCCATCAAGTAAGTCAGATATTACTATAAAATAATGCTTATTTTTGTCTGTTTAAGGTTACTTCTGATGAAGAGCGTATGAAAGTTGCTGACGAAGCCAACAAGATCCATGAGAAGGCTACTGGCCACCCTATGAAGATTGATTCTCACGGAAATATCGAAGTTGATAGCAAGGAAGCTAAGCAATGCCCCAAGCTCCATTAAATATTGTAAATAAAGATCATTGTTTATACAGATTTTTTTTTTTTTTTTTTGGTTCTTAACCACTACAGCTTACACAAGCATCAGGGTTGTCAAGAGAACAGGCAATAGCAGTCATACCATCAGTCACATTCTCTACTTCTTCTTCGACAGTTTCCTTAGTCTCTTGTGAAACAACTAAGCGTGTAGTATCTGAAGGATTTGACTTGAGGAACTGCATACCCGTCTTCAAACCCTTCTTCCAAGAGTAGAAATGCATAGAAGACATTCGACTATAGTTGGGGTCAACAGAAAACAAGTTGAGTGATTGAGATTGATCTACAAAAGCAGCACGGTCAACAGCCATATCAATAATGGCACGTTGAGACAATTCCCAGACAGTCTTGAACAAGTTCTTGAGATCTTCAGGAATAGAAGGAATCTTTTGAATAGAACCATTGGCTCGGATGAGCATATCTTTCATCTTTGGATCCCATAAACCACGTTCGGTCAAATGTTTGAGCAAGTAAGGGTTAACAGACTGAATTTCTCCTGTTGTGCCGCGGTGAACAAACACCATACTTTGGGAGGGTTCAATACTATCATTGTTGCCAAGGATCTGGCTAATGGGGGTTGTTGGCATGATAGCAAGTAAGACAGAGTTACGGATACCATGAGACTTGATGCTTGCACGCAAACCAGCCCAATCAAGACGATCAGAATCATCAACTTGCCACAAATCATGCTGAAGAATGCCTTGGCTAGCAGGAGAATCCTTGTAAGAAGGATAAGGTCCAGACTGTTGAGCAAGTTCATTTGAAGCCTGAAGAGCAGCAAAGTAAATAGTTTCAAAGATATCCTTGTTCAATTGACGTGCTTCAAGAGAATCAAAGGGATGTTGCATTCTCAAGAAAACATCAGCTAAGCCTTGGACACCTAAAGCAACACCTCGATGGGCAAATCCACCCTTCTTAGCTTCTTCTAATGCGTACTTGTTCACATCAATCATCTTATCCAAGTTCTTGATAGCCACTTTAACAATATCTTGCAAAATGTCAAAGTTAAAGGTATGGTCTTGATTGACACACTTTGGAAGAGAGACAGAAGCGACATTGGCAGAACCAATTTCTTCAGAATCAGCATATTGCATAGTGGCAGGATGAAGACTAGAGCCAGAAATCACACCAAGGTTTTTTTGGTTGCTCTTTTCATTAGCAGCATCCTTGTAGCACATAAAAGGCATACCGCTTTCCATCTGGGCATCTAAAAGGGAGAACCAGAGCTTTTGAGCAGGCACTGTCTTTCTTACTTTGCCTAGTCTTTCATATTCAAGATAGCGTTCTTCAAAAGCTTTGCCAAAGGAAGTGTCTAAACCAGGACATTCATTAGGACACATTAAAGACCATTCACCATTTTCCTCAACACGCTTCATAAAGATATCAGGAATCCAAAGACCAAGTAAGAGATGGCGAGCACGAAGGTTTTCTTCACCATTGTGCTTGGACAAATCAATAAACTCAAAGATATCAGGATGCCATGGTTCCAAGTAGACTGAATAAGTGCCCTTGACCTTTTTGGCTCCAGGAGTAATGAAGCGAGCAGCATCATTGAACACACGCAACATAGGGATAATACCGTTTGAGGTACCGTTAGTACCAGCAATGTATGAACCAGAAGCACGAATCTTTTGGAAACTCATACCAACAGATCCAGAGGATTTGGCAACACGGGCACAAGTGGCGACAGTATCATAGATACCTTCAATGCTATCATCTTTCATTTGCACTTCAAAAGCACTTGAAAGTTGGCCACTGTTTGTACCAGCATTTAAAAGTGTAGCAGGTGCAAAACTAAACAAAAGACGAGAAGTATAGTCATAGGTGGTGAATGCTGAGTCTAAATTTTCACCATGGATAGCAAGTGCAACACGCATAAGCAAATGTTGAGGACGTTCAACAATCTTATTGCCTAACTTGAGCAAGTAGTTTTGTTCCAATGTCTTGAACCCAAAGTAAGTCAAGTTAAAATCGCGTTGATAATCAATAGCAGCATCGATTTTTTCAGCATGTTTCAGGACAAGGTCAAGGAACGATTTGGAGATAATAGGGTTTGGTAGTCCTGATTTAGGATGTTTATTGTCGTAGAGTTCTTGCATTACTTGCGAGAATTTTTCATGTGTTTCTTTTTGAAGGTTCGAGATAGAGATACGGGCAGCGAGAATGGCGTAATCGGGGTGAATATCAGTCATGTTGGCAGCGATCTCGGCAGCCAAGTTGTCAAGCTGAACAGTAGTAATACCAGGATACATGGTAGTGACAACCTAGAACAAGGTCAGCAAAACAGTATCAAGTTTTGCTTGTCATACTTTTTGAGATATCTTGGGAGGATCCACATAATTCTCGTCGAGACCTTCGCATAAGATGCTTATACGGGAACTGATTTTATCGAAAAAGACCTTTTCTTGAGTACCGTCTATAATAGTAATGTTGATAAAGGAAATAGTTATGGTTTATAGTAGCATACCTCTCTTTATAACATACATAATGTGTTTGGTAGTAATGTTTGTGTAAAAAAAGAAAAGAGGAGTAGAAACAAGACGCGCTTACAAATAAGACGCGACCTGATTTTTTTCTGAATTTCAAACGCGGTAACAGAAGCGTATCATTGGCGCGTTAGTAAGCTTACCTTCAGCTGTCTCTATATGATGGATCTAACTCGATTGACAAAGCACAAAAGACCTTTTAATAGTTTAATCACTTTCAAGGCTTATAATTTACTTGTTATTAACTAGGAAGTTACAACAGTGGTTTTTTCTTTGCTGTAACATGCTTTGATATGGCTATAGTATTACTGATAAAACAACAATTAGACACTTTACTAAGATTTGAAACTGCAATTGTTAAAATTTTCCAACAGTAACAAATGGACATTTTTTGCACGCATAAATAGACCAATATGCAACACCATTCTTGAATAAACTTTATGATTTTAGATTTGGTGAATTCAACACAAAGAAAAGACAACAGCAATTGTCCGAACTTTATTGATTTTCCAACCAAATCTTAAGGAATACCTTCAACTCTATCATAAGAATGTATCAAGCGAAAATATTATATACTTAATTTGAGAACATTTGCTTTTCTTCTTTATTCTTTACAAATGGCACATTTAAATCTTTTTAAATTCTTCATTGTCTTAGCCTTTCTGACATTGATTGTCAGCTCAGCTCATATTGACTATAGAAAGAGAGCCTTATGGGACACCAAGAGTAATCCAACTTTAGTTCGTCCCGGCGTTATGTTAAGAATAGAAACCGCAGTAGAGGAACACACAGTATTTACAAAAGAAGAAGTTTTCGTCACTGCAAAAGATGCTAAAGTAGAAACTGCGGTTGAAACAAAGGTGGTTACTATAGCAAGTGGAAATGACGTTGCTGTTCAAACAGCATCAAGCTTTGTAACTGAATTCGAAAGCGCAGAAGCTGTGACAGAATATGTCACTGTCGTTGAAGTAGAAACTGCTCTTGTTACCGAAATGGCTACAGTTACTTTATCTGCTTCCGCCTCTTCAGCTTCTGCTTAATCTCTCTCTTTTTTTTTATATATGAATACAAGTATTACCATAATAAACTCTTACTTTGAAACATATAATATGGGAAAGTGCTTTACAGCATTAAGGAATGATAGTAGCGTCGTTTTTATTTAAGGCTGTCAATTCTCAAAAGAACTATTTTTTAAATATATATATGTATATGTATATGTATACGTAACATAGACATAGTTGAAAGAGCGAGCAGTTTGTTCTAGGTCATTGTAATGAATATAGGACTTCTATTTACTATTTTCGCCAAATATTTGGATTCATAAAAACAGTACTAGATTTCTACCTGGTACAACTATAATTATGGTATCACACACTCACACACAAAAAGACGCACAGACAACCAATGAGCAATAGCACTTTGTATTGTTTCTTGATCGATTTTCATTTTAAAGAATGACATCAGATCTTGCTGAGAATAATTCAGCAAGCAATATGATTTTATTTTTTCAGTACATTTCCAATCATAGAAAGCCTTTTTCTCTAAAAGACAAAATATAATGCGATTTTATGATAGTCACTTAGCATGATGGACTACTGTAATAGTAAAGCGATTTTACTTCTGATTTAATCAGATCATGATGTTTCTGATAATGACATAGAAGATACACCATTACATCAAGGGTTTCTTGCTTTGTATTAAAGAGAGCCATCGATTGGATAAGATTACGTCTCAAGTTCTCATTATCCGAAACTTTTTTTTAGCTGCATTTAACAAGCTACCTTCACATTTTATCTTTACTTTTCTTTCTTTACTTTTTAAAACAATGTGCTTTCCTACGTTTACAACATTGGGCTCTTTGCTTTTGCTTTTCAGCTTTATTTTGGAGTTGTTTATCATTATAGCCCAACTTTCTAATCGGCAATTTCTTAATATTATTTATTTTGTTTCAGCATGGAATCAAGATCGGCAATATAATGTTGCATTATGGTAATCCTCTGTTTGTTTGTTTGTTAATTTGTTTGTACAAAAAACTCAAAATCGAAAATAGGAATTACTGTCAAGGTACTCCTGGTGGTGGTATCCAAAGCTGTGCTTCCCCTAGACCTGCTTTCAATTGGGCACAAACACCAGAAATTTCCACTATAGCCACTTATCAAGCCAACAGTACACTTGTCAATGGTCTTTTCTTGGGTATGTTTATCTTGTTTTTTATCGGTATGGGCCTCAGCTTCATATTCTGGTTGATGAGTATTCCTATTTGCTGTATGAAACGTCGTGCATGGGGTTATTCCATGTCAACCCTTGTATTTATCAACTTCTTGGTCATGTTGGCTGCACTTATTTTGGCACTTGTCTTAGTCTTGGGCGGTATCAAGAGCTTTACAGGCGGAACTAGTCCTTGGAATGCTCAAGCAGGAAATGCACTTTGGATCACTATCGGTGCTGTTGTATCTTTGTTCTTGGCTTTCCTTTGTTATTCTAGTGGAAGCTGTTGTGGTGGAAGCAAGAGAAGCAGACGAGATAACCACTACAATGATGCTGAAGCTGGACACCGCCGCCGTCGTGCTGGCTGCTGTGGTTGTGGTCGTGGCCGAAGAAAGAATAAGGCCAAGATTGAGCCTGAATACAAGAACAACTATATTCCCGGTACAACTCAACCTATGTATGCTCATTCTCCCATGTTCCAGAACAACCATACTCCTCAAAACCAGGCTAGCACATTGCAACAGCCCTATGTAATGGATCAACAACGTACTGGCACGAGTGGGATCAATAACAATGTTCAAAGACAAGATTACGATCCTAACTATACTGGCAGTCAGCCATACAATTCTAACTTGACTAACCAACAAGGTTATGATACTCAACAAGGTTACGACACTCAAGGTTATGACAAGACTACTGGCATGTCTTATGATCCAAATACCACAACTGGTATGGGAGATACAGCTGTTGGTATCGGGCAACAAAAATATGGCCCTAATGCTGTCAGCAATGGTTACCAAACACCTACTCTTGAACCTGCCAATCAACATTAATCTTTTACATTCTAACTTAATTTTTACACAATAAACTTTCTTAATTTTGACACTTTTGTTGCACATTGTCCTACCAAAAACAGAAGTGGCTATTTTATTTTCAAACAAAGGAAGCAGCCAACAAGGCTCAAAAATTGTTTATGAGAGACCAAATTTCAAATTCTTGGTCTTATTGTTATATTGAGTTCTAGGTATATTTTCTTGATCGTCAAAGAAACAGAGAAGTCATGTCGCTTTCCTTTTATTTTTGAACTCACGCTAAAAGAAAAAAAAAGAAAAACTAGTCACTTGGATTTTTTTTTTCTTTTCTCTTTACATTTGAAAGTAATATGTCTGCTCAAAAGAAGCTCGACCTCTTGTTGCAGTGGTTTAATGATAACAAAATTGAGTGGGATAAGGAAGCCTTGGAGATAAAAGAAATCAACGGTTCTTTTGGTGTCTATGCTAAAAAGAATATCAAAAAAGACAAGACTGGTAAAGTGTTAGCCTTTGTCTGTCTATGGAACTAAGCTTTTTCTAGTGGTAAAGATCCCCAAAGAATGTATTCTCTCTATCAAGACAAGTGGTATTGCCAATATTTTGGACGAAGCCAACCTTGAAGGAGGTTGTCCTCTTGCTTTGGCTGTTTTATACGAAATTGCTCAAAAAGAACAGTCCCCTTGGTATGGCTATCTTCAAGCTTTACCTGATCAAGGTGAAGACCTTCCTATCTTCTGGAGCGAAGAAGAAAAGGCATTGTTTGATGGTACTGAAATGGAAAGTGCTGTCCGTAATGATTTGGTAAGGTCCAGTGCATATAGAAATATATCATTTAATGAAAACCATGCTTAGGGCGATCTTGAAGAAGATTATGCAGAACTGATCATACCCCTCTTGGAAGAACATCCTTATATTTTTGACCGAGGCGTAGATCCTGAACAAGGTCCTTACTCATTTGACAAATTTCTCAAGATTTCAACCTTGATTTCATCTCGTGCTTTTGAAGTAGATGCTTACCATGAAAATGCTTTGGTTCCTTTTGCTGATATCTTTAATCACAGAGGAGAGAATGAGCATGTTCATTTCGAAACTGAATTCGAAGTATGTGATGCATGCGGTGCTCTTGAATATTGTGAACATCAATTCCTTCAATACATGGACGACAGTGATGCTGAAGAAGGCGAAGAGGGAGAAGAAGAATGGGAAGATGAAGATGTAGAAGATATGAGTGATGCCAAAGAAGAAGATGATGATGATGATGAAGAGATGGATACTGAATTGCCTGATTTAGAAGAATTAGAAGCAGCAGGTGTTGACTTTTATGAAGAAGAGAAAGAGGAAGACAAAAAAGATACTTGCGATATGGTTCTTGACCGCGATGTTAAAAAAGGAGAAGAGGTCTTTAACACCTACGGCGAACATCCCAATATCAACTTATTGAGCAAGTATGGTTTCTGTTATGATGACAACAAGAACGATTATATTTCTATCAGTGAAGACACTATTGTTGATTGTGTACTCGCTGTTTATGCGGAAAATCTCAAGGAAGAAAAGCCCAAAGCTTCCGAAGAAGAACTTGAAAAATTAGCAGTAGAAAAGACCAGACCCAGATGGGAATTCTTTTTGGAGAACGAACACATTTTGTGTCCCTCTGAAGAAGGTGAAGAAGAACAAAGAGACGATTATGAAGATGATGGTTGTCAAGATGGCTGTTGCGGACCTGACGATGATCACGAACATGACCATCACCATGAAGACGAAGAAGAAGAGCATGAACATGATGAAGGTGGTGGTTGCTGTGGTGACGAAGACGACAAAGCTGGTAAATCTCGTCCTTATTTTGTCAACTATGAAGGTCTCTTTGAAGACAAACTTATGTGTTTGCTTCATGTTATGTTTGTGAGTGAAGCCAAGTTTGCTAAATTTGTTGAAGACATGAACAATGCCTTGGATTACTTTGAAGAATTGGCTAACAGCCAAGGCGAAAAGAAGACCAAGGCCATGATTGATACCAAACGTAGTATTTACCAAGTCTGCCGTGCTCTTGTTGAAATCAGACGTATGGACTATCTCGAAAATGGCGAATGGAAGACAATTGAGCAAGAAGTACAAGAACGCGAAAAGGTAATTAGTAGTGTATTCATCTCAGAAACTCATATCTTTTGTTCAGGTTGCTGATAACAAAAGAAAGTATTATGCTTTCACATGTCGTATCAGTGAAAAGAAGATTATTGAAAAAGCGATTCAATATTATGGTGATCTTGTTAAAGAATACACTTCAGCCACTCCTACGAGCAGTGGAAACAAAAAGAAGCCTGTATCAAAGAAGAACAAAAAGATGAAGCTGTAGATAATTTTCTTTTTACCCCAGTGTATGCATTTGTATATTTATAGTATAGAATTAATATAGACTATTGATCATTAAACGTTTGGCCTGTGATCCATTCATAAAACATGCCGAGTGCATTAACAGGTTGATAATAAGGAACTTCATGGCCTGCTTCATATACACGGATAAATGTGAGTAAATCGGAACGTTGGATTTGACCTGCTTCTTTGCCTTGAATTATCCAAGGCTTTAGAGTATCGTTACTAAATTGCTCGCTACCGTTGAATTTAAGATCCAGTGTTAAAGCATGAACACCGTACTATGTCGTTCAGTTAGAAAGAATACAGAAAGATAGCTAAAATGTACTTGCCCAATTACAAAGGTAGTCCGCATCTCCAGCATAGTGTAAAACTCTTATGCCTTGAGTCAATAGAGAAACAATCCATGGTGACGAATTTCGCATACTAAATAGCTTTGAGTCACTTGCTTGCTTTATCCTCTGATGCTTACCCTTCTCCTGTATAAATCATAGCTTCGTACTATAAGAAAATGTAAACACATGTTTTTTTTCCATCATAAGAAATCAATTACAGGTCTATCCGAACATTGCTCAAATTTTCTTGGCTCTGCACCCAAAGTTTGTTGTATATCTGGGCGATTCAATAAGGTAATAAAGTCTTCAGGAGGTTCAATTGAACTGGATATTCTTCTGACATCGTACACATTTCTTCCAGACCTATTAAAAAGGGCATCGATGTTTCTTGAACAGTATCGGTCTGCTGCAGTACAATCTTCCGTGGTATCTGAAGCATAGCAAGCTTCAACTAAGTCACACATGTAAATAATTTAAAATAGACTGTCTAATTCACTTACTATATCGAGCGCATACATTGTAGTTCCTTCTCATTCTTTCACAAATAGAAGTAGGTAACAACTGACCATCTAATGTTCTGGTTATATCACAGTAATATCATGAATTACAATATTACTTACAGCTGGAATTGCATGCCATTTCCGAATTAGATTTCCTAAAATACAATATATGTTTCATTAACTGAAACTATCCCCTGTATGTCTCAGCTTACATTTGTAATAAAGGGTTTGTCCAACCATTTCCAATACCAACAGATTCTAAGGGTATCAAGTTTGTTGAGTTTTGGTTTCTTTTGGCAATATAGTCAGCAAAAATAGGAATATATCGTCCAGCAAATGACTCGCCAAATATATGAAAAGGAAGTTGCTTATATTTTGGAAAAGCTTCATAAAATAGGTGAATTGCATCGTAAAATGTTTCTGCGGCATCTTGTACACGACTAGCAGAGTTGTTTCCATACGAATAGCCACTGCCTGTGGGCTTGATATATCAAGTCAGTAAATCATATAATAGTACAAAGAACAAACCTGGTCAATAAAAAGCATATTTGCGTATCGATTCCAAGTGTAAGGATGGTATTCAATTTTAGTTCCATTTTCTTGGCTTCTACAAGGACCATTTTCTTGCCACAGTCCTCTATTTCACTACATGAGTATCATTTTATGTATATGGTTTTAGTTTACATCATGCTAGAACATCCAGGTCCTCCATTTAGCCATACTGTCAATGGCTTTGTCTCAGGCTCATTTTGGCTTTCAAAGAACCAAAAAAAGTATTGATGATCCGGTCCCATATCGAAATAGCCTGAATACTAAAGACAAATTAGCAATTCTTCTCTAATAAGTTAGTGCAAACCTGTGTCACATTAGGATCACATAGATTCGGGCTGACAGATCGAATGCCATAGCCCTCTTTTATGCTACTCTTAAAGACTTTATAATCAATCGTTGTACTTTCTTGAGCATAAATCTGTACTGAAAGATATAGAAATGCTAGCAATGTTGTCCGTAATAGCTTCATGTTTTTTTTTGTCTAACGGGTCGAAAAAAGAAAAAGACAATGTACATAAATGGCTATTATATATAATCTAATATTACCGATACTAGAGGTTTTCAAACAAGCATAGTTAGGATGGAAATTACTTGCCTGTCAAACAGTTTAACTTTCCGGGAATATGTGATGCAATAAACAGCTGTTTGTATCAGTTTGAATTAAACTTGCTTTTTTGTTTCAAGTTCAAATGAACAAATGGTTCCACAACAGATCTTGCGGGGTTGTCAAAAGTTTTCCTTAGAATTCCACCATCTATCAGCACTGCAAATGATAATGAAAAGAATTCGATTTTTATTCTAGTCATCTTAGGACAATTATCTTTTTACTATTATGAGAGAATAAATAGAATATTTTCTATTTTGAGGTTTTTTAAACTTTGTATTGTTTGCAAACGTAGTACAAACTCAAGCAAATGAAGACTGTTTTGCTTGTGATACCGATCTCTCACTGTGGACAACCGAGGAATTAACAACAAAAGATGAACAAGTTCCTGCTTTTTAACATACAATAGTTGAGAAACTATGTACAACATAAAAGTGCTGTCAAGTACACTGTCCAAAGTGCAGCTGTCATCTTGACAAATTTGATATGATAGTGCTAAAAATAGGCTGTATAGACTCTTTCTACAGTAAGACGGCATCTTTTCCCTTTATATGATACTTTTTCTCTTCTTTTGAAAAGTATTGATGTCACTGTCAAGTGTGCGCAAAAGAATCGAACCGGAAAAACTTGCGCTTCTACCAATGAGAGGCAATGCGATGATATCATATCCCCCACTTCTCTCCTCAGTAATCTGACGTCAATCAAGGTGACACAGTGCATAGCTTGATTCCTACGAAGAAAGATGGTGGCAAAAAGAGTAGATCTGTTTTTCCTGTTTTGGCACTGTATATAATTGAACAACTCAACTTGGAGAAACGTACTTCATTTAGACGTATATGCTTATAAAATGAAAGAACTCATATTTATGGGACTGTGTAACATGACGTAGAGGAGATGGCTATTGCTTTTTAATTTCTTTTGGATGGTAACCAAGAAGTCTCAGTTGGATCGAAATTGAGAAAAAAAAATTATTTAGATGCCGAATTATTATATATACAGCTGTCAATCCACTATCCAACTCACCCCTCTTTTTCATTTCTTTACCGCCAAAATGTCTGCTAACAATAACAATGATGAAGTGAGAGGTACAGCGAATCTAGGTGAGATTCGAAGTAAATCATATACCTCCCCTGGAGCCAATGATGCAGGAAGCAGTACTATTGGCTCGACCAAGTACCCCAATCGTGCTCACTTTGCTCCCTCTGCTATGGAATCTATGCCAAACCACAAATCAAGCTATGCATTCAATGAAAGTAGTAGAGCAAACTCATTTGCTAGTATGCGTCCTCATAAGAACACTCGTCCCAAAATATCTAGTCGCACTACATCATTCGCCTCCATATCAGCTGCCAAGCGAAAATCACTTGCTCGAACCGTTTCATCCCTGTCTGTCTATAGTAACTTTGCAGGTGAAAGACTCGATGACAGCCGACGCAACTCAAGACACATTGAACCCTTTGACGAAGAGAAGCGCAAGAGTCTTGCTTCTAATACATCTGTACGCAAGCATGAAGAGTCAACCATAGGAGAAGAGTCCATGGAACAAGAGGAAGAGGAGGTCCCCAAGGCCTCAGTAGGAAAGGCTATGTTTATGTTCTTGAAGGCTTTCATTGGATCAGGTGTTCTTTTCTTACCTAAAGCGTAAGTATGCGGGGTTATAAAAAAAAGATATCTAGATCATAAACTTACCTTGTCCCTATCGATGCGTAGGTTTCAAAATGGTGGTCTAGCACTATCGATTGTGCTGATGGTTGTCATTGCTGCTATTTGTTTATTTTCATTCTTGAGATTGGTCAATACACAGCAAATCATTGGTGGATCCTATGGTAACATAGGTGGCGTTTTGTATGGTTCATCAGTGCGTTTGGCTGTCTTATTTTTCATTGTCATCTCTCAAATTGGTTTTGTATGCTCTTATTTTATCTTTATTTCGGGTAACTTGGTCAATGTGGTAGATGTGCTATCAAATTGTACTGCTGGCATTGAGCAAAAATATTACATTTGGATGCCCCTTGTTATTCTTATTCCTTTTTCTTTGGTTAGACACATTGCAAAATTGTCTTTTGCAGCCATTGCAGCCGATATCTTGATTCTTTTTGGCTTGATTTGTATTGTTTATTTTACTTCTGCTCAATTGAGCTCGATGGGTATTGGGCCAAATGTGGCTCCTGTGAATCCTAACAACTTTGCTCTTATGATCGGTACTGCCACATTCTCGTTTGAAGGTATTGGTTTGATCATTCCTATTGTTGAAGCCATGGAGCGTCCTGAAAGGTTTCCTTTTGTTGTCACTTTGGGTATGATTATTGTATGCATTGTCTATATCTTGATTGGTACTCTCTCTTATTTGGCTTATGGTGATACTGTCCAATCCGCTATTATTTATAACTTCCCTTCTGATAACAAGCTTACACTTGCTGTGCAATTGCTGTATTCTTTGGCTATCATCCTTACTTCTCCTCTTATGCTTTTCCCTGCTTTAAAGATCATTGAAAATGGTCTTTTTGGTCGATTCAAATCTGGTAGAGATAGCTTAGCTGTCAAATGGACCAAGAATGTATACAGAGCCATTCTCTGTGTTGCGTGTGCTGCTATTGCATTCGGTATTGGTGGTGATAACCTTGACAAGTTTGTTTCTTTAGTTGGTTCTGTTGCCTGCGTACCTTTGTGTTTTATTTTCCCCGGCATGTTTCACTTTAAGATCAGCAAGAAGCTTATTGATAGAGTACTTGATAGTTTGTTGATGATCTTTGGTGCAGGCATTCTTGTATATACACTTGAAGTGACTATCAGTTCTTGGATTCATCCTTTAAATACAGGTGAAGAACTTCCTGGTTACTGTGCTTCCCGTGGTCTATAACTATATGTAGTCCTGTATTCATTCCATATATACCTTTGTATTTCATTCTAATAATAATAATAATAATAATAATAAAACATTGTATCATAACCATACAGTCTCAGAGATCTTTTTTGTATTAAGAATTATAGTTTTATTGTACCGATCATTACATTTATATACACTTATTTGTTCTTTTTAGCAGCAGCAGCTTCAGCTCTTTCAGCATTATCAGCTCGCTTGGTCAAGACATAATGAGTAATTTGCAAACCAACAATACCAGTGATAGCCAAAGTCATAATAAAGTGAGCAGCAGCAATGTTTCTTAAATTCTTGCTTAGTTCTTCAACATCATTCGTTTGAGAAATATTTAAGATTCCTAGGAGGATAAGGTTAAGTTTTATCCTGTAACATTGTTTATCTCTCTCTCTCTCTTTTTTTTTTTACCTGGTTTTACAGAAGTAGAATAAGTAGAGAGCGCAAAAAGCATCAACACTATACATGTATTAGGAAATAATCGATAACATTCGTAATTATACATACCTAAAGAAGCACCATCAAATAAAATATTTCCATCGGTCATATTAGCTAAACCAGCAGCAAATCCAACAGCAGCGATCAACAAGTTGATGAATGGAATGTATTTAATGATATCAGGTGCATCTAATTGACTAGTATAGTATTGCTAACCAGTACGCGTTAGAATATAATTGTTAGTCAATGTGTATCTTACTGTAGCTCTAGCAACGGCGTTAGGGTGTTCAGCCAAGTTGGCCCAAAGAAAGTAATAGTCAAAGGCCCAGTCTGACCAGGTAGTCTAAAATATACGAATAAATACAATATTTTCTCGAGCAAATAAAACTTACACCGTAGGCAAAGAAACAAGAACAAAGAATTAAAACCACTTTGGCAGACTGCATATGTTCTCCGGGCATCTTGAGATTATGAAAAAAGAAGAATAAAGCGTGTGTGTGTACATTTATTTCTGCTTTTAAATGTCATTACACAAGCCACAGCTATCATAGCAAATCAACAAAATCGATGTTAAAAAAAACAAATAAAGTGTATTAAGCATTAACAAATAGCAATATGTATATACAATCAAGTTCTATAGACAAATTTTGGATTCTGTACATCGCTAATGTCTTCCAAATCATCAGGTAAAGCAACGGTATTATCATTCTTATCCAAATTTCGCATCTTATTAGCCCTAACATAACTAAATCGCAAATAAAGGAAAATAAGAATGACCAATACATTGGCAGCAATATAAATACTCATACCGGTCAAATAATGAGGAGCTTCTTTGCTACGAAGTAAAAGAGGTCCGATAAAGTTACCCAGTGTATAGGAAATCATATTGCCACTTGTGTAGAAAATCTTCTTTGTATACCCAGAAACATTACTTGTGATGGAAGCCTGCATAAGAACATAGGTCGGCGTACAGCCCCAGCTTAGATAGAGACCAAATAGCTTGATTCCGCCTGAGGGAATGACGGCCAACAATATCAAGCCAATGACGGAAATAGTGCACATGGCAATAGCCATCCAAATAGTTTCTTTCCATCTCTTACTGAGAGAAGTAGATCCAGCGACCAATAAAAGAGCAAATACACCACCAGGAATAGTCAATAATACAGCATTTGTACTCGAGAAGCCAAGATCAGCTATAATGATACTTTGAAAAGTAGTAAGAGCTCCATTTTGTAGTTCAATAAAAAGAGAAATCAAGCAATAGCAATATAGACGAGGTTCCTTCAGTGCTTCCCATATCTGGTCCTTGTTGACTTTGTAAGTTCGAATAACAGCATTGTCACGCACACGATCTTCAACTATTGACTTTTCTTCTTCAGTTAATCTGAACCAGCGGGAATCAGGTCTGTCAGGTAAAAAAATAAAGTAGACAATACCCATAAGTATAGTGACTGAGCCAAAAATGATCATGGACCATTTCCAAGGTGAAATGTTACCAACGGTGGGCATTTCCATGATACCGACACCAATGACACCACCAATAATCATACCAACACTGTTACTAAGAAACATGACCCCAAAACCGAGTACTTGTTCAGATCTTCTATACATTGTAGCAATTAACAAGAACATGCTTGGATAAGTAATTGCCTCGAAAAAACCGAGTAAAAAGCGAAGAGCAATAAGGTGACCAAAGTTTTTAGAAAAAGCTGTACTGAAAAGTACAATGCCCCATATAACAAGAATAGCTCCAACATATTTAGATAATGGAAATTTATGCATCATGTAGTTGTTTGGTAATTGCATACAGAGAAACCCCAGGTAAAAAATAGAGCCAAGCCAACTATATTGATCTCGATTTATGCCTGTATCTGCATAAAATTGTGGCATTACACTGATTGTTGAAAGTGCTGATTTGTCTATAAACTATGAGTGTTTATTGTTAGTAGCTGTAGACATGGCAATTAAAACATTACCTGAATAAATAGAATTAAACATGCAAATGGCATGAATGTGAAATTGATTTTGCGAAGAAGCTTTTTTTCTGCTTCTGTTTTCATAAAAAGAGCTTGTTCAACTACCGAGATGTATTCCTTTGAATGAAAACTGTCTGTATTTTCTTTCATAGTTTGTGCAAGAGATGATGAGAAAACAATTCATGTCAAGCGTGTGTATTTGTACTAATTTAATATCCCTATCTTTGAAGTGGTACAGCTTATGTATTGTGAACAAACTTTATTGTACAGATCTTTATATGTCTAGCCATTTCTGTTTATCTTGAAATAACAGGTCATCTAGATTAGATAGCTTATCCAAGAAAGAAGACTTTACGAATTTTTGGACCGTATGAAAAGATCACTTTGGTTATCGTAAGCCTAAAATGATTGAAAACCAGCAGTCATTTTTTCTTTATCTTTTGCAGGAAATCCAAGTTTTTGGGACAGCTAATCATGCTGATAATATTCTACTTTTCAAGTTTTGCATTGATGAAAAGAACCGAAACTTAGTTGATATATAAATGGGTTTACTTCATCATTTCGATTAGTTGTACGTGAACCTAGGAACATATCCCGTTGAGTCCAAACTGAATTGATATGTAATACGTGTCTTTCTTACCTTGTTGAAAAATAATGCCAAGACGGAGAGTAGAGTACATGGTGACAAAGCGCATTGAATCTTCAGTGTCTGCTATGGATCAAAGAAGGAACAAGAGCCTTTGCTCACATTTCGGATAAAGCGCATCGAATTGTTACGAAAGCCTTTACACCAAAAGCATCCGAATACTAAGAGTACATATGGATGCCACGTACTTTACTTGCATTATCTAACAATAAATTTTGCGTTAGTAATTAGCATCTGCATTATTAAGTTCAGGTGATTATACCATATTCAAGTGAAACTGTATAGAATATTAAAGCTTGGAAAATAAGCAACATGAGAATTTGATGAGAAAAAAAAAAGCCCGACACGTTGAACATTTGAAGCCTCAAAAAAGCAATAGAAAAAAAAGGCTTGTATTTATACACTATTGAACCAGAGATAGATGTTTGTAGAACGAAGCCTAGACTTTTTGGCGTCGTGACTTTAACCACATCTATAAAATCCCTTTCCTTACTTTTTCTCTTTTTTTCTCTTCTTTTCTTTATTCTTTCTTGCAACAGGAAAGGCTCGCGGTGATTTTGTGTAGGATGAGTACAACAAGAAGAGGCTTTGGTCTCTTTGCGTTTGGAAAGGCCTATGCTAACAAACCTGGGTTGGAACTGGCTACTACAACATTGGGAAGGTTGATGTGTGAAGACAGTTGAATCCTCCTTAAAGGCATGCATAAATCTTCTAGTTTCCTTCTATCGTCTCTGTCTCTTGTTGTAGTTAGCAGCTTTTTTTTGTCTCTGTTGTCGCGTAGTTTGAAGGGCAGCAGGAGCGATGAGTAGTTACTAATTTCTTCCACTGCGAACAAGCAATTTCGGGAGGGTGTTTGCCGTGCTTCCCCTCTGTCTGGGTTGTTTCTTTGTGGTGGCTACCCTCTTTTACCCTGTTTTTTTTCTTTCAAAAAAAACAATTTAAAAAAAGAAAGAAAATGAAAATGGTCTGCTTGTTTTGAGCAGAAGGGGCAGTGTGTTGGTGACAATAAAATGCATTTTTCTTTTTCTTTTTTTTTTGAAACTGATTCTATGTGGCTTTTTGTTGATGTTTGAAATATGTGTTTAGATGAGCTTTTCCTCCAAAAGTACGCACTGACTTAAAAGGCAACTGTTTAATATTCTCTCCTCTCTTCTACTAATGTTGTACATGACAACTGCATCTCCGAATTAAATAAAAAAAAGAGAGATATCGAGTTTTTTTAGGTTCTCCTTTCTTTCTCCTTTTTACTTTTTTTACTCATTACACAGAATGCCCGATATTATTAAAGAAGGATATCTTTCTTTAAAGGAAGAAGGCTTAAGAGCTTGGATCTGGTCAAAGCGATACTGTGTACTGAGAGATCAATCCTTGACTTTTCATCGTAATGAGGTAAGAAATGAATGTTTATTGGCTTGATTGTTTATTAAAAAAAAAAAGGCTGGCCAATGTATTGGTTTAATTTTTCTCAAGGAGATTGGGTCAGTAACAAGAATTGATTTAAAGCCTTATTGCTTTGAAATTTCTGCCAAAGACAAAACCTATTATATTTCTTGTAAAAGCGATGAGGAACTTTATAGTTGGATGGACGAAATATACAACGTAAGGCTTGGGATCTCGAAATACAGAAAACTAAAACTTGTTTTAGAGATCTTCCGTTGGTGCTTCTGGTCCAACAGATTTTATTCACAAGGTCCATGTGGGATTTGATCCAATAACCGGTGCTTTTACGGTAAATACGTTTACTTTCCCAAAAATAAGCTTTTTTTCTTATTCACCTTGTTATTAGGGCTTGCCTGATCAATGGACTCGATTGTTGAAAGGTTCAGCTATTACAGCCGAAGATGCAGCCAAGAATCCTCAAGCTGTTTTGGATGTATTAGAATTTTATGCTGAACAAACAAAGCGGGAGGAAGAAGAGTATGGTACTTCTCAACTTCAAGGCGCTGTTGAGCGTATGAGTGGTTTGGGTTGGGCTAAAATGATGCAAGAAAAAGCACTTCATGACCAAGATGCTCAATCACCAACACAACAAAATATGATTCCCAATGTAAAATTACCGCCCAAGAATATACCAACTAGACCTGCTCCTCCTCCTCCATCCGCTATTGCAGCTCTTGCTGAACTGAAAATTCAGGTATGTTCAATGTTCGATCCTAGCCCTTTCTGATGCCATGTATAGGATCAACAACAGCAGCAGCAACAGCAACAGCCTTTAAAATCACCTTCTACACCAAAACCATCCCTCAGTAACAAGGTAAGCAGAAAATTTCAATAAATTTAAATTATTAATTTCCTGTTAGAGCAATTACACTTTACCTTCTCGAGATCAACAAAATGGAAGTCCGACAATCCCCAATGTGGTCAACAAACAAGAAGGTGAAGAAAAGAAAAAGGTTATTCCACTTCGATCTAGTAGTGTAAACTACTACCAACAACGAGAGAGAGAGAAAGAACAATACCAGTTACAATTGCAGCATATGGAAAGTGAAAAAGAAAGAGAACGCGAAAGAGAAAGAGAGCGTCTACATAAGGAAAGAGAGCGAGAAAAGGCTGCTGCTCAAGTCTCTTCTAAGAAGAAGATGGAGCAAAGAATCAGTACAATGACAGAAGCACAAATCATGGAAAAGCTTCGTAAGTATATCTGTGCTGTTACACGGATATGTTAATACGCTTTGTAGGCTCGGTTGTATCAAAGGGTGATCCAAACGAATGCTATAAGAAAATCAAACGCGTGGGTCAAGGGTAAAGTTGTTGATCAAACATCTATGTTATCTCATAAATTGATAGTGCTTCTGGTTCTGTGTATGTTGCCAATTCACTTGCTACAAACACAAAGGTTGCTGTTAAACAAATGGATTTGGCTCATCAACCACGCAAAGAATTGATTGTCAATGAAATTCTTGTCTTGAAAGAATACCAACATCCCAATATCGTTAACTTTTTAGACGCTTTTCTTGTTGGCAATGCTGACTTGTGGGTTGTCATGGAATTCATGGAGGGTGGTGCATTGACTGATGTCATTGATAATAACAGCAAAATGACAGAGCAACAAATTTCTACTGTCTGTCTCGAAACAGTAGCTGGTCTCCATCATTTGCACTCTCAAAACATTATTCACAGAGATATCAAGTCTGATAACATTTTGCTTAATGCTCAGGGTCATGTCAAAATCAGTGATTTTGGCTTCTGTGCCAAACTGACAGATCAAAAAAGAAAGCGTGCTACAATGGTGGGTACTCCTTACTGGATGGCTCCTGAAGTGGTTAAGCAAAAGGAATACGGTGCCAAGGTTGATATCTGGTCTTTAGGTATTATGGCTATTGAAATGATTGAGAATGAGCCACCATACCTTGATGAAGAACCCTTGAAGGCTTTATATCTTATTGCCACTAATGGTACACCTACCTTAAAGCACCCAGAGAGACTCTCCAGTGAACTCAAGTCCTTTTTGGCTGTTTGTCTTTGTGTTGATGTGAGATCACGAGCCAATTCAATGGAACTAATGAATGTAAGTTATCTGAATGTCGTAGGTTATGCTCACAAATATATGTCTATAGCATGAGTTTCTCAAGAAGGCTGGTCCTTTGGAAATCCTGGCCCCTTTACTGAAATTCAGAGCAAAAACAAAGATTTAAATAAACTCTTTCTTTTTCCTCGTCATACGATCTAGAAATCATAAAAACAAAGTTGTTTATGTACATGGATTCATAAAAATATCAAATGCAATAACGCATTAGGTAGGATTTTACACAAAGTATTTTTAATAACTGGGTTCACATTCGACCTCGGAACGCTCGATACCGGTAGCAGCCAAAAGCTTGTTGACATGTTCTGGTGCCTTGGGAACATCAATAACCAAATCTTCATAGCCTTCCCAGAATTTCTTGAAGGCAGCAACGTATTCTTCTCGGGCCATAAGTTTCTCTTTGTTGAGGACTTCAATCATTTCGCACACGATTTCAACATCTTCAGTCTTCTTCTCAACAACGTCTAGTAATTTGCTGGCAAAAACAACACGGTAATGTGTATGATCTAATTCCTTGACACATTCGCATAATTCCTAAGAAATAATGATAAGTCGGTTGTACATTAATCCTTAATCTACACTTACTGTCTTGTCACGAAGACTAAAGTATTCATCAATTGTACCCTTACATCTACGCTCAATAACTTCATCACTCAACTTGGGCTTTTCTACTTCAGAAGGACTAGAAGATTCTTCTTCTTTAGGAGCAGTAGTAGCAGAAAGTGCTTCTTCAGACTTTTCAGCCTCTTCAGCATTTTCTGAACTACGGGGTAACAATTGCAACTTCTTTCTTTCAGCAGTTTCTTCTTCTTGACCTTCACCACCCAAAGCACTAAACATGTTGGACATGGAAGTGGCAGGGCTAGATGAACGTGTATCATTAGAAGCGGTCTTCTTATCAACACCAGACTTGGAGTTAGAGCGAGACAAGTTGTTAAAGAAGGGACTGCTAGAAGGACCAAGTACACCACTGTTTCTAGACTTGCTACGGTCAGTCTTACCAAAGTTGGCAAGTTCATTTGTGCGGCCTAAACGAGGAGCAGTAGTGGGACTACCAGGACCAACAGTGTTCCAGCCATCTGCACTAGTAGCAGCAGCACCAGGACTATTGCTACCACTTTGGTCTTCTTTATTGGCATTACGAGAAGAGTTTTGTCTCATTATATCACGTCCACCACTACGGTGAGAGCTTTGACGGGACATGGGATTACCTCCACCACGAGAGCTACCAGAACGCTTTATGGTCTCCTTTTCTTTTTCTTCGCTAGCCTTCTTGGCTTGTTCGTGAATTTGTGAAATGGTGGTAGGAGCAGGTTGGTTACCGCCACGCTTGAGTGTCCATTTACTCTTACGATGATCAAAGACATCCTATAGAAACAGTAAGCATAAACACCTCTTTACAAAATATTTACCAAGATCATGAACTTGACACGAGAACTCAAAGTACTGGATTCGTACATTTCTTGCATTCTTTGGAAGTAGGCATCTAACCATTCCTTGTTCTTTCTGCCACTGGCATCAAAGGTCTTACCAATAGTCATCAACATCTTACACATAGTTTCTGTTTCTTCGTCTTCAGGATGCTTAGGGTCAGCACATAGCTTCATTAAACATTGAATCATGACACGTTCAGTTAGCATTTGAAGCTTGAAAAGTTCACCAATGAACTGAACAAGACCAAGACCTTGACGCTTAGCCTTGACAGCAGCATAATATTCATCCGTCATCATCACATCAGGGTTGTTATCATCAACCTTGGGTAAATCAGTCTTCCAGCCCTTTTCAAATTCTTGTTGACAACGATTAAGAAGGTATTTACGGTAAAGAGGACCACCAGAGACAATTGCGCCGTTCTTGTCAAGGATATTGACATCCTTGATGTTGGTATCTTTTGCAGTGAGGTCATAAAGCTTCTTACATAATTGAGCCCACATGCTGGCAAAGTTAGGTTCATCACAAGCCTTGTCAAAGATAAGTTGAATGACATTTCTCAAAGATAGACCATTGTCTTCCTTTTCAGATTGCTTGGCAAATTCCCAAATTTGATTAGAGATAGAATCGAACTTTTCAAGTGTCAACTTGTTCAAGAGAGCCTTGATCTTACGAGCAATGATGTCTTGAGAAATCAAGTCAGACTCAGCACTCTCCTTTCTTTCTGAAGCAGTAGAGGCAGCACCGTCAGTAGCAACAACAGTAGGGACCCAACGGTTCTCACTCTTTTCTAAGGGAGCCACTTGATCAAGAGGAATGGTAGGTCCACCTTGTTGTTCTCTAGGAGGATGACGGTCCTTACCACCACGGCTGCTACGGTTTCTGCCACCACGAGAATCTTGACGATCCATACCGGGAGAGTTGGGGCCATTGCTGCCTTGACGATGAGAGAGGGGACGGCCACCAGCGAACTTGCCCATTTCACCACGACCATCACGAGAATTACCTCTATACATACCGCCTTCACCAGAACCACCGCCAGGCGTACGAGGACCACGACCACCACGTTCAGAGGTTTGACGACGAGACATGCTACGTCTTTCATTACCGCTGCTTTGTTCAGCAGCCATACCTTGAAATTCGGATAAATCTTCGTCTGTCTCAAGACAGAGCTTTTGGAATTGCAACAAGAAGGCAGGTTCATAAGTAATCTTGTTGTTTGCACTAGGCTTAGGAGCCAAAAATTCAGGAGGGTATTCAATAGCGCTGAAGTCTTCGATCTTGCGCATAGGAGGACCCTTCACTTTAGGAGCAGAAGGGCTCGAAGGTGTAGAGACAGGAGAGTCGTGGAAGACATGAGCGGGAATAGCAGACATATCAAGACGACCAGGAGCACCTCTGGCAGCCTTGTCAGCTGTAATGGCAGCAATGCGTTCTTCGACCTTCTTTTCAGTAGAATCAGACTTGGATTCTTCAGTAGCTGCCTTTTTAGCTTCTTCTTCTTCTTCCTTGGTCTTGTTTTCGGCTTCTTCTTCCTTAGCTTTTTGCTCAGCTTCTTCCTTAGCTTTTTGCTCAGCTTCTTCCTTGGCCTTTTGTTCAGCTTCTTCCTTAGCTTTTTGTTCAGCTTCTTCCTTAGCTTTTTGCTCAGCTTCTTCCTTGGCCTTTTGCTCAGCTTCTTCCTTGGCCTTTTGCTCGGCTTCTTCCTTAGCTTTCTTTTCAGCTTCTTCCTTGGCCTTTTGTTCAGCTTCCTCCTTAGCTTTCTTCTCGGCTTCTTCCTTGGCCTTTTGTTCGGCCTCTTCCTTGACTTTTTGTTCAGCCTCTTCCTTAGCTTTCTTTTCAGCTTCCTCCTTAGCCTTTTGTTCGGCTTCTTCCTTGGCCTTTTGTTCAGCTTCCTCCTTGGCCTTCTTTTCGGCCTCTTCTTCCTTTGCCTATAAATAAATTAGTGGTTGAATAAAATACAGCATCATATTTACTCTAGGATCAACAATCTTGATAGCACGAGAAGGAGTAGGAACAATCTTGAAGTCCTTTGTTTCCTTTACACTTGATTCTTCTGGCTTGGTTGTAGCTGCAGGAGTTTCTTTAGGTGGTTGACTGGAAAGGTTAATGACTTCGTTTGTAGTAGGATTGATGATGGCAATGGCTTTATTGACGGAAGGTTGAGGCACGAATGTTTGACCAGTATAGGGAGGAACAGGCATAAAAGTGTTGGGAGGATAATATTGTGAAGGGCGATACTATAGACATGTTAATATACCTCACCTCTTTTTTTTTATGTGTACATATACATACGTATTGGTTATTAGACCAATTGCCACTGTTTTGATTAGGTGACATGTTCTTCTTTACATGGTGAGGGACATAACTAGGCTGCATATTGGGTGAATGGTTGTTATGCTTTCCTTGACGAGAACCGTAGTGACGGTTATTGTTGTAATAATGAGGCTCTGCATTATTTAACTGTGTCGAATCACGACGCTGAATAAGAAACATGAGTGATTCCACAAGAATAGATAAATGGGATATATACTTACAGAATTGTTTTCAGTGACATTTGTAGCTTCAGTCTCTACAGGCTTAGCTTCATCAGCCTTGACAGTACCAAATTGAATGGGTGCTATAGAGAAAATGAATGAATGGCTTTTTTCTTAAAAAAATGCACAGTACTTACCAGCTTCAGTAGAAGGTTCTCTAGGTGTAGTTCTATTATTGTTGTTGTTGTTGTTACTAGGCTTAGAAGGTATGTTTTTACCACTAAAATAGTAAGATCAGTCAAGACTGCGGCAGGTATAAGATACGTACGTTTCGGTTTTCTTTGATAACGCAGCAGCAAAAGAAGCAGGCGCAGATTCTACCTTGGCAGCAGATTCTGCTGTGGGTTTTGACTCATTGGTAGAAGGTGCAGGTGTTGTTTTAGGTTTTTGTGATTCCAAATTTTGTGAGCTTCTCTTTGCAGCCTGAGCGTAGTTGAACACTGGTTGAGCGTTAGTTTTTTCGGTTGTGTTAGGAGTTCTATTCATTAGTTGTTGTTTTTTTTCAAAGTTGCATATCCTAGCAAGACCTGTTATGGCTATGTTAGTAAGTAACAAACAGAAAAAATTAGCGCCACCTACTTTGCTAATATAATAAAGAGAGTAAAGAAAAAAAAAGAGGTGCGATTTAAAAAGGAAAAGGGTGGTTTTTAAAAAAGTGCACCGAACGTCGTTAAAGAGAGAAAATAAGTCAAACAGACAAAGAAAAAAATATTTTATACAGTGTGTAACTCTCTTGTGACGTCATTTACTGTTGATGTTTTGTTCAAGAAAGCAGTCTGTAGAGTATAAGGTAGGCAATGAAAGTATAGTGATTGTATTTTATATTGATTTATTATCGCTTGGTTAAAGGTAAGTTAAAATGTCTTGTTTCTATCAGTCTGAATGGCTTCCACCAAGTAAGCAACATTAAAGGACATAAGCCACTGACGGAGTTTATTATGCGTGTTGGATAAAATAGATTAAGTTGCATTACGGTTTTAAAATACAATAATAAGTGAAAAGAATACTTATTTTTGTTTCCATGCTTTATCCAGTAAACAATTAAAAAACGATTGACAATCAGTATTGCTTGTATTTGTGCGTAAAGTCTTTTTTTAATGATAATAAAGTAGATTTGATTCTTTAAGATGGTTATCAAGCTCGCTTTATGAATGATCTCGGTGATGCTTGATAGATTTTGGTGGATCATGGAAGTGGTGTTGTTCACTCAATGCGTAGTCTACCATCCTTGAGCATAGTAAGATTGATTCAAACTCAGAATAGGTTCTCGACTTGTCTGTTTAATGCTGTAGCTGGAATGGTCAATGTTTAATTGATCCAATAGGGAGACATGCATTAGCAATTTTGATCTTTATGCTAAATACCACGCAGAAGGAACCAATTGAGTAGCGTGTGATCAGCAGATTTGCTTAGCCAGCTTATAATACACTTATCAGAAAAAACAATACGTTTAATTCACGATATATGATTTCAATATAAGTTTTATCAATTAAAAAACAAAAGTGAAAGCTCTTATTCTTGTTGAATTAGTACTTGTTATAGATACATTTTATATGATTATCCATTAGTTAAATAAGAGAGGAGGGAATACTTCATGCCAAGCAAGTAGCTAAGCAAGTAGCCAATCCAAGGTCATATTTTACCTAATTGGGTCACTTTTCGGCCTGTTTCATCCAAATTTAGAAAGACTTATATCGTATATATATAGATCTGCTATTCATTTCTCTAAAGATAACAACAACAATGGACCATTTAACAGAAAGAAATATGAGTATTGCCTTAAGCACTGTTGCCTTTGCATTTACTCTTATCAAATGCACCTCCTATTTAATTCAGGTACATATACAAACAAACAAGACATTGTATACTAAAACACTATAGGATAAGGATAAGGATCTTCCTCCTCTGGTTCCATACAGGATTCCTTTTATTGGATCTACTTTTAAATATTACTTGAACCCGCCTGCTTTTACAAGACAATTTACTGAGAAATATGGGTCTGTGTTTCGTATGCATTTACATGGTGATTTAGTGACAGTAGTTGGAGCAGGAGAGGCAGACGAAGTATTCCATCATCCAGACCTTAGTTTTTTAGCAAGTCAAAGCAAGGTAATCGCATTGACATTGCTGGACTAGTACTCATTTTCGTGTAGTTTCTCAGTAATGCATTCTTTCATGGAGGAACTGAGTTTACACTTCCAGAAAATACGATTCATGAAGCTATCATGAAACACTTGACACCCAATCTAAAAGAATATAGTCCTAGAGCATTTGAAATAGTAAGTTATCAAATTATGTCAAGTATAAGTAGCTAATAGTAAAACAGTTTCTTAAAGACGTAAATACTCAAGGTAAATCATAGATGAAACTCAAACCAACTCAAAATGATTTGAATAGAAAAAGAATTTGAAAAATCAGACTTGTTGCCCTTTTTCAGAAGCTTTGTAGCAAGATACAGTGCTTCTGCTTTTGTCGGTCTTCATTTGTGCCAGGACAAGGATCTAATGAATGTGTTTGAGAATGCAGTAGCAGATATCAGTAAAGATTTTAAGCCAAGTGCATTGCGTGTGGTTTTCCCCTTTTTTAATCAAATCTATATGCGGTAAGTACTATAATACTTTGACGGGTATTTACATAGACTTAGTTATTTCCATCAAAATGCAACTACATTGAAAAGATATCGCATCATCATCAAAAACGCATTAAGGAAAGAAATCCTAGGACGAGATAAAAATGAACCTGTATGTATTTGTCTCTCTCTCTCTCTCACTGTGCTTACTAAAGAAAAAAAAAGAATCAAGATGTACTTGCCTATTTGTTAGAAAGATACCCTCATGAAGTAGATGATGCATACCTTGAGTCACTTACAACAATTGTCTTAATCCTTATCTTTGTGGGCGTTCATACAACAAGTGAAGCTCTTACTTATGTCATGTACTGTCTTGTCAAGTATCCTGAGTATATTCAGGAACTTCGTGATGAACAATTAGAGGTTATCAACGAAGAATTAGGCCAAGTTACTCAAGATGATGTAGTATATACGCCAGGTGTTTATCGACGTATGATGAAACTCGATAGTTTTATTCGTGAATGTTTGCGTACTCGCATGGTAGGCATTGGACTTGCCCATACAAACACAAGTCAACATGATGTCGTATTAAAATCAGGTGCCATCGTGAACCCAGGTAAAGCCCAAACAAAAAGAAAATAAGCTTAATTCTTTGAGATAGGCAGAGAAGTCTTTATTAACATGCTGGATGTTCATTTTGACCGAGAAAACCAGTCTGGTCAAATCAATATTGATACGTTTGATGGCTTTAGATTTGTAGGTCAAGATAAGCTTGTTACTAAAGCAGGTCATGACAACATAGCATTTGGCATGGGAAAGTGAGTACATTTTATTCTTGTCTACATGACTTATTTTTTTTTATAGGCATGCGTGTCCTGGTCGATGGTTTGCGATACATCAAATCAAAGGCATTGTATCCTATTTTATTCGAAATTATGAAATGATGGCCACAAGTGAAATTCATGTTATGGGTGCTCAAAGTGATCATGTTGGAGCACCAAGGGGATCTGTCAAATTTACTAAAATAAACTAAATACGATTGGTTCCTCACTTTGAGGAGAATGTTCTATTGTGTTACTGCTCTTTATTTTGCTGAACCAAAGACATGGTTAACAAAGCGTGCTAATTCATTTGAAGTAGCACATTGTAGCAATTGATTCTGAACATGAATTTCAATTTCCTAACATCTTGTTATTCTTTTAGCATTTCAAGTGGTATTTACCTGTAAAACGTCAACAGCATGTGGCCTTGTTGATGGTGTTTCATCCAACAACCAAGCAACAAGTCCCCTCATATACATAGTGGGATAACTATAGGTAAATGTTGGACTGGATTCGCTTAAAATAGTATTAAACAAGTCTGTTTCATCCTTGACTAAATAATGAGGTGGTACACGGTCCATCATTTCAATCAGAGTGATGCCAAGAGACCACATATCAATCTTCTCATCATAAGGTTGTTCGCGTATGACTTCGGGTGCCATCCATTTGCTTGTGCCTAATCTCTCACGGTTACATCTGTTTGTCTTGGTAGCAAGTCCAAAATCAGCTATTCTTTGTTAAGTTGTTATTGTTTGTTTGTTTATAATATTACCTAATTTGACTTCACCATTCCAACCCAACAAAAGATTTTCACATTTGATATCACGATGAATAAACGATTTAGAGTGTAAATAAACAAGCCCTTTAAGTGCCTCGCAGGCAATATGAACTGCATATTGTTCAGGTATGCCTCGTTGACACAGCACAGCAAATACAGAGCAACGCATTAAATCCATGGCCATCCAGACATCCCGTTTCCATAATGAAACTTCTCGTAATCGAATTAGGTTTGTATGACCAGTAGCCATGATACGCAATTCACGTATGATAGAAGCCTTGTATTCACGATCAGGATCAAGGTGACATCGTTTGATAGCCAGTAGCACATTCTTCTTGTAGCGATGTTGAGCCCTTACCACAGAACCATTGACACTATAAAAAAAAGGGATGTTTATTCCAACTGACTATATATAGAGGATTGCTTGTTGTTTATTATTTATTATTTTGCTAACCCTGTGCCAATTTCTTTAAAGCCGTCGTATTTGTTACGCGGGTCAAGAGACGAGACTGGAATTTTGGGCAATGCTTTTCTGAGTTTACGTTCAAAATCGTTTTCTGGTCTTCTTAATGGCGGTAGTTGAGGTATTTCATTACAGAATCCTGCTGGGCGCCAAGGGTGTTTAGAAATATGTTTCTGAAGGTTAAGTGTGCGCAAGTGATACGTCTTTTCGCTGATTGGTTCAGGCTTGAGAAAACAATCACTTCCAAACACATTGGGTATTTCATAAAATCCTGGTGATCTCCAAACCTAAAAAGTATAAGAAACAGATACACGACATTTATAAAGGGAAAAAAACCTTTGTTGGTGTAGTCTGTGTGATGTCTGTGTTGCTCTTATTGGAATACACAGAGTCTCTTCTAAGACAGCCTGTGGATCTTCGCTTCATATTCAGGTTAAGACTCATCATTTGAGTTTGTCTTGTCCTGTTATCTGCTGTAGTAGATGATTTAGATTTACGCAGATTGCCTAATGAAGTTCTTTTGTTTAAGAGACCACCTAATGTTTGCTGTCATTGTATAAGTTCATGTGTGCTGCATATTTTCTTTACTTGCCTTTCTACTTTCTTTCAAGACATCAATGATGGCTCTCCCTTCTAATTTGTTAAATCCAAATTCATTTGTTTCATTGTGTTGAGTACGAAAGGTAGATGATTTGCGTCTAGAAAGCATGTTAAAGAAAAAGAAAGAAAGAGAGAGAGAGAGAGAGAGAAAAGAAAAAAGAAAGTTTATATACAAATGTATATAAAATCTAGGCCTATTCATATACAAAAAGAAAAAGAAAAGAGTGGCGCTGCATCTCCAACAAGGCATACGCTTGTTCACGTGCCTGTTTTATAGTTTAGAAAATGATATATACCATCATATACGTGTCTTTTAATCATATTATGTATATATAAAAGTGCCTAAATCTTCAAGTATGAGCAGTAGCATATCCTCTACAGAATAATGAAAAGTGAGGCATTTTGCTGCTTTAAAATGTGTGCTGCAGAGCAAGATAGTTTCAGACTTGATCAGCAGACTTTATGTACGTCACAGGAAACTGTTTCTACATCTTAAACGCATATATGAAAGTTACTCCTTGAAATATTCTTTATTTGTATTTGATTAAAAAAAACGTATCTTCTTTTACTTGTCAAATCTGTCTAATTTGAAACTACGCATGTCTAGTAGCACAATATACGGCTTTATGGAATTCTTTCCGTTGGTCATAACAATAAAGAACATGCCATACTATGAATTTGTCTAAATAGGCTATATATTTCTATTCTCTCTTTGGCCATTCAACATTGCTCATGGCATTTGCTTATATCAGACAAGCGCGTTTACTAATAGGCCTAAGGATAAAGATCGCCTTAGAGAAGGGTTCCGATTGGTAAATAGGCGATTTATACAGGCTTAGAATAAAATGACAATATTTCTTAATGAAAACGGGCTTGAAATCAGTTGAACACAACAAAGCCACCTAGACCAAATTAGGCTTTGTTTAATAAACTTCTTCTCTTTCTGGTTCGCTCTCTTTCTTTCTTTCTCTTTCTCTCTTTTTCTTTATTATTATGCTCTCAGACGACGAATATGACTACCTCTTTAAGCTTGTGCTTATTGGTGACTCTGGTGTAGGAAAGTCTAACTTGCTTTCTCGATTCACAGTAAGTTAACACATTGTATAAGCAGATGAGCTTATGTCTCTTAAAGACCAACGAGTTCAATCTCGAAAGCAAGAGTACTATTGGTGTAGAATTTGCAACAAAGAATATTGAAATAGGTAAACAGTTGCTATTGAGTCTATAGAATAACGTGTGTTGTGTATAGAAAAGCGTTCTATTAAAGCACAAATCTGGGATACAAGCGGACAAGAACGTTACAGAGCCATTACAGGAGCGTAAGTATAATGGCGAGACAGAACAACATTATTTATACTGTGCTTAGTTACTACCGTGGTGCTGTTGGTGCACTTGTTGTCTATGGTAAATAATACATGTCATATTATATATATACTTATCATTTTATAGACATTACCCGCAGAAACTCCTTTCAAAATGTGTCACATTGGTTAAAGGAACTTCGAGACCATGCCGACCAAAATATTGTGATTATGTTGGTTGGTAACAAAGTTGATTTGAGCGAAACGAGTCGTGCTGTTACAACAGAAGAAGGTGCAGATTTAGCTGAAAAAGACGGATTTTTATTTATGGAAACCTCAGCACTTGATGCTACCAACGTAGACAGCGCGTTTGAAAAGGTGTTTACTACCATCTTTGAAAACTTACCCAAGACTTCACAAACATCAGCAGACGAAAAGAGTGCTTCTGGCCCTACAAACGGTGAACGCGTTCAACTAAGACCCCCAAGTGTTCGTAGCATGTCTCGTAACAGTAGTATGGATGAAAACAGAGAATATCGCAAGAAGGAAAAAGCTGGTGGTGGTTGTTGTTAATAAATATATATATACATATAGTTTATTTAGGTAGCTACAACATTGAAAAAGTGATAGACTTCTTCTTGATCCAACATGGCCACTTGAATGCCACACGTTTCGCATGTCACTTTTTGATAATATTCTTCTTGACCATCATCACTTTTAAACTTGTATCTTTCGCCAGGCACTGTATGACAGTTTCTGACAAACATGGCTCTAAACTGATCTGCATACTTTTCATGTCTATTGATATGTCAGTTGAATGGCTACAACACTTTACTTACCTTTGACAGCTATAACATAAAGTAGTAAAGCACATGGGACATGTCAAAATAGCATCTGTCTTTGCTTCTATGGGTATATTTTGGTCTGTTCTTGAGGAATCCTCTAGATTGATAGTATGAGCAATCATGGTGAGAAATGAATAGACTTACGTGCAATTTGCTTGGAGACCCAAGCTTCGTCTTCGTCATCCATGTCTGGATCATATAGTAACTCGTCATTACTTAAAACTCTTTTCTTTTGTTGTTGCTCTATTGATCGAGATGGTTAGTCTTTTTTTTTTTTTTTTGCTTTCACTCAGTTAGATCTTACTTGGCTTTTGTTGATTAGGGAGGCCAATACCCATAGTTTCTTGATCTAATTCTTGTTCTGAGTCAAAATAGACATCGTCGTATAACTCTTCTTGCTTGTTGGAATCTTTGTCTTTGCTCATTGTTTGAAGAAAAAAAAGTAGAAATCCTTATAGCGTCTTTTTTTTTTCTTTCGTTGAATAACCGCTTTTAGCAGATTAGTTCAAGTTTAAAAAAAATATGGGAAGCATACTATTCACTATTACTTACAAAAAATATACATGAAAAAAGAAACCTGGCTTTAAGTATAAAAGAGTAAAATAAACGCGTTTTATTGTCACCAACACACTGCCCCTTCTGCTCAAAACAAGCAGACCATTTTCATTTTCTTTCTTTTTTTAAATTGTTTTTTTTTTGAAAGAAAAAAAACAGGGTAAAAGAGGGTAGCCACCACAAAGAAACAACCCAGACAGAGGGGAAGCACGGCAAACACCCTCCCGAAATTGCTTGTTCGCAGTGGAAGAAATTAGTAACTACTCATCGCTCCTGCTGCCCTTCAAACTACGCGACAACAGAGACAAAAAAAAGCTGCTAACTACAACAAGAGACAGAGACGATAGAAGGAAACTAGAAGATTTATGCATGCCTTTAAGGAGGATTCAACTGTCTTCACACATCAACCTTCCCAATGTTGTAGTAGCCAGTTCCAACCCAGGTTTGTTAGCATAGGCCTTTCCAAACGCAAAGAGACCAAAGCCTCTTCTTGTTGTACTCATCCTACACAAAATCACCGCGAGCCTTTCCTGTTGCAAGAAAGAATAAAGAAAAGAAGAGAAAAAAAGAGAAAAAGTAAGGAAAGGGATTTTATAGATGTGGTTAAAGTCACGATGCCAATCAAAGAACTTGCATGTGAAAAGCGTAAGTACTTCTTTCATGTCGTCAGCGGGGGGTTTTTTTTTTACTATTAGTAGAGCTTTCAATCTCTAGTATAGTGCATTCGTAATAAAAACAGCTTGGAGATGTGATAAACACTGAGATCTAATACGCTGGTTTATGGCTATCAAGTGTGCATAAATCGTAGCTTGTATGTTCGGATTATCTGCTGCTGTCTATGACAACTCGAGGATCTTCCTATTTGTCATGGATAGCTTCAATTCAGATGTTTACAAAGTGAATATAGATAGATAGGAATGACTATATCATCTTGATCCTTAAGCGCTTAATCAAGATCACTTGACCAGTAAACAACATCAAGCTAAAGATGCAATAAAAAAAAGATATATCTTATGATTCAGATACTCAACTTGGGAAGTGATAAGTTATAGATGACATCCAATTGGTAATAGTAGTTATTGATTAAAAGAGACTAAGCAATCATAGTTTTTATAGTCTATTGTTCTATTATCTTGAAACAAGAATACCACAGGTAGCTATTAAGAAGCATTTCCAATAAACATCAAAATATAAAGGAATGCTGTGTGTAATGCGTCAAAAAGAAGAATTCCTCCTTTGCTTTTTATATACATAAATTTCCGTAACCTTGTACTTTTTGGATCTACTTACGGATTGTTCATTCGCAAATTAGAAGGAAACACTTATTCCATTCCCAGAAAAAAAGTAACCATTTCTGTATAAATATAGTGATCTTAAGGTATAGTCCCTTTAGACTTTAAGGTATATCGACCTTTTCCACTTTATTCTACAATGTTCTTTTTCTATAAAACTTTCTCTTTTGCCTTCCATTGATAGATTAAAGTTTTGTTTGTACTTACAAAAATCTCGAATGTTATAACATAATATCTTAAAAGGTATTTTATAAGAACTAGTGCTTACATTCTAACCAATATTTACTGAAAAGAACTAATTACAATGTAAGACAAACTTTCAATGCGGATAATTAAGACTATAAAACCCCTTTCTGGGGTATTTGATCTTAACACTTATAGGAAGCGCAATGATGTTTCTGTATCTTTGATCTACCTTTATTTTTTTATGAGTTTTTTTTTTTTTTTACTGATACCTACCCATTGTCTCAGACTTTGTATATTAAAGCATCATACATACAAAATGGCTGTTTGCGGAGTCTGAAAATACGAGAATAAAAATAACTGCATCTTTGGGCTGTTTTTAGCAAAAGTTCAATTTCTGATGCGGCTGGATGAAGAATTGAATTGCTTTGTCTTGGGGTAACAGTAAAAGCTGTATATTTCTACTTTCTGAGTCTATTTATGCGAGTAACATAGCAACTTTGCTACTAAAATATTGCGAGAAGTGATAAAAATGTCTTTGAGGTTTTTCACTCATTTCTCATCATTTTCATAGCACAACTGTTACACAAACACATTCAACAAAAACTATAGCCTCTGGCGCTCATATTAAGTATTTAACCTTGTCAATAGCTTCATTTTTCGTCTTGTAGCGTCAAAAAGAAGATCACAAGTTGTCAAACTTAAGATTTTATGAGCAATACCCTTTGGTCAAAAATGTCTTTTGACCAAATTTTACAAATCACTTTTTTAGCCCAAAACAACTCCAAAGGTACCATGGATGTTAGTAAACATAGTTTGTGGGTATTTCCAGCATTTGTTCTCGCATAAGCAGGCTTTATGTGTCCTTTGTGTGGCTATGCAGTCCTGTGAATTTGTTTGTTCTTTTGATGAATCATTGGTTAACTCAATGCCCCAAGAAGACTCGCGTATTCTTTAATATACAAGATGCATTTATTTCAAGAGTTAGAAAGCTCTTTGCATGATTTGATGAAATGAACGGCATCTTGCGTCTGAAAAAAAAAACTGAAATAACTCTTCCTTTTTTTTTTCTTTATGAAATGACTATAGATACAAACTTTTCGGAATAGATATATATATGTATATGCAAAAACAATTACTTGCTCAATAAATCGTTTTATGAATGCCTCCCTTGAATTCATGCACTCCTTTTTTTTTATGACAGCTTCAACTGCATTGTCTTTTCGCTCACAATCCGATATATCAATGTCTTCTGTTCTAAAGTAAAGATAAAAGGATATGAATGGCAAACGATGACAATCACATGGTCATTTTAGGGGTAAAAGTGTTCAAGTGATTAGGGAGAAAATATTAATTTACTCATTCATATAAATGGTAATAAATAAAGAGAAGCGCACAAGCCAATATAGTTGCCCTTTTAGTTTAAAATACCTGTTTCGAGAATTCAGCTTTTATCAATCTTTTTTTTTTGGTAAACAAGATCACAATAGCATTGCATTTTCTCTATAGATCACTTGAATCAAGACACTCAATGCCATTCATTCATGACAAGCCATCGAGAAAAAAAGAAGAAGAATAAAGCAACATTTGTCCGAAATACGTAATTTTTTATTGTCATATATATAAAAAAACGCATATAATACGGGAATTTTATATCAAGAATTGGTTGCATTTTTCTCCTTTCTACTTTTTTTTCTTCAATATGTACATGACACCTATTAAAACAAGCGGGCGAAATTTAGCTGGATTATGGCGCCCTTCTTTTGTGAAAGTAGAACAACGTCTGTATGTATTTGGCGGTGGAGGCAATGTGACGGACGATCTCCATTATCTTGACTTGAAAAACATGCATTGGGAATTAATTCAGGTGAGTTACTATATTTCCGTTTGTATGTTAAAAAGCTGATTTGACCTAAGTCTTTCTTTTCTTTTTGTGATGTCTTTTTTTTTCTTATGATAGAATACAACTGGTACACCGCCCTGTAAACGATACGGACATACGGCAACACGGTGGAGAGATTCTATTATCATTTTTGGTAAGACGCAATATCCTGATATAGTTTCTTTTTTGTTTTGTTTACTAATTAATGTACATATATAAGGTGGCTGTAATGAATACCAAGAGTATTGCGGAGATGTTTTTATTTTTAACTTGAAAACGTCTTCTTGGTATCAACCAAACATTACAGGCACCATTTCTTCTCGTTATTTGCACAGTGCTGCTGTTTTTGAAGACAAGCTATTGATCTATGGTGGATTTGCAAAGAGTTCAGATTGTAAGCATACAAAGCATATATGTAGCTGAAAATGGATTTAGGCACTTATGTACTGGACGAACTTTGTGTACTTGATCTAAATACCATGACTTGGACAAGGTTTCACGATATGCCACCTAGGTACAACCATTCAGCCACACTCATAGGCAACAAAATGTATATTTACGCAGGCAAAGACGAACAAGGCAACACAGTCTCTGATCTATTTATGGTCAATCTTTCCAAGTTACCTTATACTCCCCATTTAGTACTTGGTGGCACACAGGAGCAGCAACTTCAGACCCGCATGGTACTAGTGAAAAGCCAGCACTTTTGTGATACTGCTTGTGGAAAATTACTTGTGTTTGGGAGATACCTGAGTCAGCATCATCCCCATTATCTAAAACAACAACAGCAACAACAGCAACAACAGCAACAGCAACAACAACAGCAACAACAAATTCTACTTCAAGAAACCACTTATAGCTTATGGATGTTGGATCTTGATACGCTTGAATGGGAAAAACAAGAATGTGATGGTCATTTTGAAGTAGGTGGTTGGAATTACTTTACTATTATCCATGAAAAACATGGTCTCTCTGAAGAATCGCAAATCAACATCAATAACCTCTTGTTTCTTGGCAACACGGATCCATACAGACCTCAAGGCTATGATCATTTTAGGGACGCTTTAGTGATTCATGGAGAATCTCTGGGATTGTATGACATTGCTGAACCAAGATCGTCTAGTGAATTTATCCAACTCCTAAACAGCCCTGAACTATCTGATTTTTCCATCATTGCAGCGAACGGAGAAGAAATCTTTGTACACCAAGTTATCTTGCTAACTCGCTGGCCTCACTTTAAACATATCCATAAATCTGGCATGTCAGAAGCAATCGAGAGAAAGATGAAGATTCCTGAACCCGTGGAGGTCATTATGGCCTTTCTCAAATTCTTATACAGTGATCGATTAGATGAATCAGAACCTTGGCAAGTCATATGTGATTTGATGGTGATGGCCAACATGTACTTGTTACACCGACTGAAGAAATTATGCTGCGAGAGGCTGTTTAGGCATTATTTGTCAACTGAAAGTTGCGGGGTAATCTTTGAAAAGGCTATTTTAGCTGAAGAAATTGGACTTAAATTGCTAGCTCTTGGCTTTATGTTTAGAAACTATGGTTTCATTCTTAAATCGAATTTGCTCTTAGAATTGCCGCCTTCGATTCGCCAAGAATTCTTGGATGCTGTACCTAAAGAAGCCGTGTTGGAAGTCGGTAGATCAAGACATGATTCACGGCACCATATGCACACAAGCGCAAGTTCGAGTAGCATCAGCACACATCACAGTAATAGTTTAATTTATCTGAACAACTCGACTACTCAGCCCACTAATACAACAACAACAACAGTTGATTATTACATTGCAACCACAATACCAAATGAATTTCAACGCAGTGCTACTATGAATGAATTAATACCCATACAAACCGCTAACAATACTACAAGCAGCAGCAATGATATGACTGTAGAAGTATAAATCTCAATTTACCAATAAACCCACAATTTGTCCTACAATGATAATATAGCTAGGAAAATCACTGAAATTTATCCAAAATTCTTCAAATCTAATTTGATCGTAGACAGTGTACATCTCCTTTAAACTCAGTGGAGTCATGGACGATTAGTTTCAAAAAGAAAAAACACCTTCAACTTTATAACTCATTTGAAATGTGGCTTTTTGTTGCAATAGTCATATTTTATAAATAAGTTGAGATATTTTAAACATTTAAAGGAAAATGAAAAAAAGGGAATTTTTTTAGTTGACACAAGAGTTCTTTTAGACTAACTGAGATGTGTTACATATCAGCTAAAAATAGATGAATCTAGCGCATGATTGGTCAACAAAGACAAGAGAAAATGTAAAAATAGATTTGCATTTTTCATATAAATAGAGAGGTCAATTTGTTGTGAAGATGATTATTTCCATACAAAATGTTAAAAACCGTACGCTTTCACCCTATTGACACTATTATCATGACTTACAGTGCAGACGAATATGATCGCTCTTGCTTTGCTTCAGCATCGCCCATAAAGTACGTTTTCCGTCCTGCTCAACAAACACCCGTCGTTTTACCTGTGCCTATTCAAACCAACAATACAACCAAACCTGTCATCAAGCCATTAGACCTATCTATGATTCCTAATTCACGTAGACGTGTCATTGATTCCCCTATTCAAGAAGCCAATCATGTAAATAACAAGACCAAAAGACCCAAGCTATCTATAAACACTCAATCTTTAACGCCTCTTTTCTTTTCTGGATTATCAACACATTACAAGTATAAAAATGAAGATGAAGAAGAAGAGCATGGCTTCTTAATTCCTGTCTTGGCTTGTTAAACCTACTGTTTATACATTTATAATAGCATTCATACCATTTGTGATATAACTCATTCTGCATCTAATAATAATAAAAGAATACTAATTTATTGAGAACGCATTCTTTTCATATTGGCAGTATTGATCACAATCTTTTTGTTAACAGATTGACGTGGTGATGATGTGCGCTTTTTGGCCAACACATCATCTTCCTCTTCCTCTTCGCTTGATTTCTTTCTTGATTTAAAGGCTATAGACTCTAAATCTGCTTCTTCGCTTGATCTCTTTCTGGTTAATGGAGGTCTTTCTTCTATACTTGATGGCTCTTGTGTGTCTTTTGTCCTTTCTCCATCCTCCTCTTCCTCTTCGTCTTCTTCGTCTTCTTCTTCCTCTTCTTCTTCCTCTTCTTCATCGTCTTCATCGTCTTCATAGCTCACTAGAGGCTTTGGTATCTGTTCAGACGATGTTGTTTCTTCTTCGTCTGATGTATTAAAATATTCTTCTTCATCATCATCTACTGTGGCGGAGACCCAGCCTTCGTGATTCGCTTTTTTATCTGTATGTTCACTAAATTACATAGATCAGTCTATGCATTTCTTTCATATCGCCTTACCTTGAAGAACTGCCTTCAGTTTGAGACGTTTCAGCTCCTCTTTGATTCTCGTCATATTTCATCCTCAGTTGCTTACAAGTAGGAACATAAGTGATTGTGTCTAGCACGGAACCAAACTGAGTCACCAAATGAGTCAAAAGGGACTTGATGTTTTCCTAAAGAGACATAAGAAACAAAACAAACCCCTATCTCTTTGTTACCTTGCGTATATGTTCAAATAAATCAAGACAAGCTGAATTTAATAAACAATCTCTGCCATCTGTGTCTAATAAGACACGTATTGTGGGTTCAAACACATTGTGCTTTACAAGGTTGCGATTGTAAAATTCATCGTTGAGCGCAATGCACACTCTAAAGAATCGCAATGCAGCTATTGTATCTAGGTGAGTGAACATATAATTGAATAAACAACTTGCCTAATTTTATATAAGCATATTTTGATCTATAGAGTTGTGCAATTTTGATTATCAGATCAGAAGATAAGACAACGTATTTGCTACGGAAACCATGGTGTCTAATTGCAAAATAGAGAAATTCACAAATATATAGACAGAGTTGTGCTTGATCTTGTGTCATCAGGAGTGGTTCAATAGGTCCTAATGCTGTATGATTATGATTGCTCCCTCTCTCTTTTTTTTTTTTTTTTTTTTTTTTTTTGCTTTACCTTTTAATGACATGGTCTTGATGTCAAAGATATCAACAGGCTTTAATAATGTAGTTGTATGCTTGTCATAAAAGAGCTGTAAGAATTCGTCTGTTTCTGGTACTTGTTTGTTTAATGGCTAATATGAGACATAAGCTATACAGATAACTTACACATTGCTTTACTTACATCATTTGGATTTCCACTGGCTGTATTTGGGTTATTGGGTATACCGCTATTGGGGTCCAGCAAGAGCCTTAGAATTTCAAAATATTGGACCTTAAGGTCATAGTCACCATCTACAACAAATCGCTCAACAATCACATCAATCAATGGCTTCAATTCTCTGTCTTGTTCTTTTGACTGCATCAAGATATGACTTCGAACAGAAACCACGTCCAGATCAGTAAAAGAAGCCAGTAAATTAAGTGAAGTTGTGCGTGTTGTCTTGTCTTGATCTGCTAGTGCAAAACACAACAAATCAAATAGACCAAACATGGCCAATGCTCTAAACAGATTGACGCGTATAGAGTTCTGCATTTGCTTTGTGAGTTGACAGAGTTGATTCACAAATCGCATGATATCACATCGTTTTTCTTTGTCTGTCTTCATAAGCCCAAACAGTTCTTTGAGGAAAGAATGATTATTTTGGATATGACTGACAACTTCAACATGGTTTTGAAAGATGAGATTCCCAAGGACACTCAAGAGTCCTTCGATATCAATAGGTGGTGAATCTGGCAAGATTTGTTGTTGAATAATTGTCTGAACATATTCAAGTCTGAATGTTTGATCCACTTTATGTTTAATAGACTCTTCTGTGAATTCAATAATTTGCGGTGTATTACTATGTGTCTTTATGAATTCTCGGTGATTTGCTTTCATACTGGGTGTTTTTGGATTGTCTAATAGACACAATTCAGTCTTTTGCTTGTTTGTTTGTTTGTGTAAAAATAGACTCACATTCTAATATGCCCATAAATGCAAATAGGTATTCATCTCTGACAAGTTGTTCAATGATGCCTTGATCATTTAGGCCCACTAATAATAACAAGACATGAATAACAAACTCACAAAGATAGCTTGTCACTTACATATCCCAATCATAACAGTATACAAAAGATGCAAATCTTTGATGTCCTCTAAATCTTCACAGGTCTCGAACAAGGGTAGTAGTTTATCAATATAATTCTATAGAGTGTCAATACACTCTCCCATCATTACAACTAATTCATCACCTACTTCAATAGAAATAAAAGAAGCCATTTTTTCTTTTTCTTGTATACGAGCATGAATCAAAATATCGGCAATTTCCTGTAGATTCGATAATTCAGGGTCAGGCAAAGATGTCATTTCAGGACCACTGTTGGCTGGTGGTGACAAGTCGCCATTGTCCATATCTAAGAATGAGAGAGAGAATGAGTGATTGAAATTACAAGGATAGAACAAACAAACCTCCTGTCATGATACCATCTTGCTTTTTACCAATATATTGCCTATGCAAACTACTTAGACTTGGTTACTTTTGTTGTAGCCTACCATATTTCATCACAACCAGCTGGATCTTGAAAACTTAAAGCAAGATCTCGGTTGTCATCTTCTGTCCATACAATCAATGTTTCTGTTTACAGATGTAAGCAACATGCTCAAACGCGTCTATTAGAGTACCTTGTTGCTTTTGATAGAAACGTCGTTTAGTAACTTGTGAGTTGAGTAATATGCTATCATCCTCTTCAGACTGTACAATAATCTGATCGGGTTCTCCATCTTGTCCCTATACGCGAATAAGAAAGACGCGTCAGGAAGTATAAATTTCAACGTTACCAGTTGATATACACAAAATCCAGTTCCTTTGTCTTCCCAGTTAGTGTCTATATTGAGTTGATAAAGTTTGACTCGGTATGTGGAGGAAAGTGCGTTTGCTGTGATCGCTTGATCGGAAACTAAAAGGTTGTTATTCTCGTCCGTCATAAAGGCTAGTCTTAACAAAAATGATATTTATGTATACAAAAAAAAGCGTTGAATTGGTATGACACACCCCCTTTTTTTTGTGAGTATACTAGATTGAACAAATACAAAAAAAAAAAAAAAACTTCTCATCCTATCTACACATGTACCTTTGATTGGTTTACCAAATGAGTGACGTTGTATGCGTGTTTTTCTCACTGATGTTGGTAAAGAGGCGCGACAGATCAATCTATCTTTTTATGGTAATCAGCGATTTGTATTTGTTATTGTTGTTCAGTGAAACAATCGTACCTGAAATCGTTTTAACTACTTGGAATAATCGTTCACGGAAAACCGGAACTTGATAAACACACCGTGTATAAACAATAAAGAAAAAAAAACAAAATTTGCTTGTGTGACTCTCTTTTGAAAATAAAATCCTAAATATGGTTGTATTTACTAAACAAGTCTTACCAAAGAATCGGTCGGAAAAAAGGAAAGATCAAATAATATATAAAGAGAAACTTAAAAAGATTAGCTACATGTCATCATCTTTTTTTCTTCTCTTTATATTATGTCTACAGTGAAAGGCATTGGTAGTTTTGGCAGTACTGCTCTTCTTGTTTCTTCCATGACAGTAATGTATTTGTTTGTAATTGGCAGGTGTATTCATTCTTTAAATAGGGACCTGGACTGTCAACCATTCCTGCTTTATTTCAAACGGTAAAGAAATAACAAGTAGGATTTCTAATAAATATACATATAGTCTGGCTGGATTGTACCTGTGACTATCTTTATTGTCATTGCTTTCTTGTCTGGTTGTTCTGCTCTGTTTGTTTGCGAGGCACTCTCTAATATCCGAGGAAATGAGAAATTTCAGGCAAGTTAGGTCATGCTACACCTTCATTCGCTTATCTTTAAATATTAGGCTAAAGTAGAACTGACGACAATCGCTCAAGTCTATCTCGGAAAAAAATATCACTATTTTTTTCAGTTGATGCTTTTCTTGGCATTACAAGCTGTCAATGTTGCTAGTATTGTTATTTCTACACAAGTAAGTATATTTATTCAATGCATTATCTGATACATGTTAGACGTTTGATAACATGATTATTGCTATCTTTAAAGGGACTTGTGGTGCTAGTCTTAATCCTGGTGGTTGGTTCTGCATTACTGATGAAACTGGTCTGAGTGGCAATTCACCTTTTCCTAGTTCTGATTACTATCTTTTTACATTTGGCTTCCTATTATCTGCTCTATTGATCATTCCGTTGGGCTTCTTTAGTTTAGTAGAGAACATTGCATTCCAAATGATATCCTTTACTGTCTTGACAGCTGTATTGATTGCATGGATTGTCGGATTTGCTCAAGATGGTCTGGACACTGATCTGTTACCTATTACAGGTCCCAATGCAAGTATGGTGCTTGGTATAGCTATTTTCAACTACAGTTATATCACTACCATTCCATCATGGGTCAACAGTTTGCGTCCTGATGTGAGCATTCATAAATGCTTGTGGATATCTGTCCTCATTTCTACTTTATTCTATATCTTACTAGGTAATGTTATGGATATAGATACAATGACTTATTTTCTATTAGGTGTTTTTGGCGCCATGGCATATAAAATGGATGCATCCAGTGATATTTTAGCCGTATTGAGCGCAAACGGTAAATAAACAAATAAGCAACCTTATACTCATTGTTTATATAGGTTCTAAAGCATCTAAAGTGATGGCGTATCTGTTCCCTGTTTGTGCATTAGTGACTTCTATTCCGGTCTTTACAATTGTCATCCGATCCAACTTACTTCGAGGTGAAATCTGTAGTAAATCATGGGCCGTTTTCTGGTCGAATTTGTTTCCTTGGTTTGTTTGCATGTAAGTAAAAGAAAGACGATATATAGAGTGATTTAACTTAAGAAAACAGCCCTTTACAAACAACAAACTATGTGAATGAAATTCAAAATTGGAGCAGTCTTTTCTTTCAATCGGTAAGTAAATAATAGATATGCCTATCATCCTAACAATTTTAATATAGACTTGTAACTTTGTTTTGCCTTTTATTCTCTACTTTGTGTCTAGAAAGTACGTTGCTTCCGTTGAGCCGGCAGAGGATACAGAACAACCCGTTGCTCCACCCATTGAAAAGCAACAAATGATGATGTCTCAAGTCCCAGTGCCTCCATCTGTCATGCAAAATCCTAACGATAACGATGTCCGCATGTTTAATCCAGATGATAATTATTCCATTTCCATTCGCAGATCAAGTATTCACCCGTCAAGGCATAGTCAAGTTGAGCAATCAATCATTGCTTATTCACCTGCGATGGAGAAAGTACCTGCTATTGTCTATAGTGATATCTATGACTCAAATCCAAGTTCACCTATCATGCCTAAGGCACCTTCTTCACCATTATCTCCTCATCGTAGTCCAAATGGTCTAGGTATTTCTGGCCCAACCAATGATAGTCATCTTGCAGTACCACCAGCATTATCTACCCCTGGATCCCCTGATTTATCTTCTGTAAGTTCAAAGAAAGAACAGGCGTTGTCTGTACCCAAAT